>NW_024426996.1:36963617-37172437 GCF_017311325.1 Ursus maritimus
TGTTCTATATATATCTATGAGGTCCAACTCGTCGAGTATGGCATTCAAAGCTCTTGTTTCTTTGTCAATTTTCTGCTTAGGTGCTCTGTCTATTTCTGATAGTGGAGTGTTGAGGTCCCCTACTATTAACGTATTTTTATCTATATGTCTCTTTATTCTGGTTAAGAGTTGGCTTGTGTATCTTGCTGCTCCCCTGTTGGGGGCATATATATTTATAATTGTCATATCCACTTGTTGGATACATCCTTTAAGAATAATATAGTGCCCTTCTCTATCTCTAACTATAGTCTTTAGTTAAAATCCAATCTGTCTGATATGAGAATTGCTACCCCAGCTTTCTTCTGACGTCCATTGGCATGGAAGATGGTATTCCATCCCTTTACTTTTAGTCTGGATATATTTTTAGGTTCAAAATGAGTCTCTTGTAGACAGCAAATGGATGGGTCATTTCTTTTTATCCAATCTGCAACCCTGTGGCGCTTTAGGGGAGCATTTAGGCCATTTACATTGAGACTGATTATTGAGAGATATGATTTTAATGATGCCCTCATTGATTTCTGTTCTAATCTTGATCAACTGGCTTCTTGTGCGTGGATTAGGCCTGTTCCTCTGTTGCTGTTCCAGCTTCTTGAGGTGAGAATATAAAAACTGCATTTTAGATTTTTCTATTCTTTTGAGTGAGGCTTGGATGGCTATGTATTTCCCCCTTAGGACTGCCTTTGCAGTATCCCATTGGTTTTAGACTATTGTGTTTTCATTCTCGTTGGTCTCCATAAACTGTTTAATTTGATTTTTGATTTCCTGGTTTATCGAGTCATTCCTGAGCAGGATGGTTCTTAGTCTCCAAGTGTTTGAGTTTCTTCCAAATTTTTCCTTGTGGTTGAGTTCCAATTTCAAAGCGTTGTGGTCTGAGAATATGCAAGGGATAATTTCAATCTTTTGGTATCGGTTGAGACCTGTTTTGTGTCCCAGAACATGGTCTATTCTTGAGAATGTTCCATGGGCATTAGAATAGAATGAGTATTCTTTGGTTCTGGGGTGTAGTGTTCTATATATATCTATGAGGTCCAACTCGTCGAGTATGGCATTCAAAGCCTTTGATTCTTTGCTTAGTTTTTGCCAGGGTGTTCTGTCTATTTCTGATAGTGGAGTGTTGAGGTCCCCTACTATTAATGTATTTTTATTTATATGTCTCTTCTTTCTGGTTAAGAGTTGGCTTGTGTATCTTGCTGCTCCCCTGTTGGGGGCATATATATTTATAATTGTCATATCCACTTGTTGAATACTTCCTTTAAGAATAATATAGTGCCCTTCTGCATCTCTAACTATAGTCTGTAGTTTAAAATCCAATTTATCTGATATGAGAATTGCTACCCCAGCTTTCTTTTGAGGTCCATTTGCGTGAAAGATGGTACTCCATCCCCTTACTCTCAGTCTGAATGCATCTTTGGGTTCGAAATGAGTCTCTTGTAGACAGCAAATGGATGGGTCATTTCTTTTTATCCAATCTGCAACCCTGTGGCGTTTTATGGGATGGTTCAAACCATTTACATTAAGACTGATTACTGAGAGATATGATTTTAATGTTGCCATGTTGCCAGTAAAGTCTTTGTTTGTATTGGCTGTGACTTTCTGTTCTGTATCACTCTTGGGGCCTTTTTACTTTTATAGAACCCCCCGTAATATCTCCTGTAGGGCTGGTTTCATGGTTACGAACTTGGTTAGTGACTGGCAATTCTGAAATGTCTTTATTTCTCCATCAATTCTGAATGACAGCCTTGCTGGATAAAGGATCCTTGGCTGCATGTTTTTCTCTGAAAGAGCTTTAAATATGCTCCCCCAACCCTTTCTCTCATTCCAGGTCTGTGTAGACAGGTCTGACGTAATTCTGATGCCTTTGCCTTGGTACGTGAGAAATTTCTTTGCCCTGGCCGCTTTCAATACTGTATCCTTGCATCTAATATTTGCGAATTGCACTATGACGTGACATGGCGTAGGTTTGTCGTGGTTGAGCTTGGGAGGGGTCCTCTCTGCCTCTTGGACACGAATGTTTGTTTCCCTCGCTAGATTAGGGAAGTTTTCAGCTACAATTTGTTCAAATATCTCTTCTAGACCTCTGTTTTTCTCCACCCCCTCGGGGATGCCGATGATTCTAACATTGGATCGTTTCATTGAGTCAGTAATCTCCCGTAACCTACATTCGTGGGCGTGGATTTTTTTAAGACCATCTTCTATTTTCATTTTTTCCTCTATTAACCCATCCTCCAATTCACTAACCCGTTCCTCTGCTTCTGCGACCCTGGCCGTCAGAGCCTCTAGTTTTGCCTGCATTTGGCTCATAGAATTTTTAATTTCTGTCAGATTCGCTCTCATTTCTGTCCTTAGGGATTCTATATTCTCAGTAACCTTTTCGTTAATAGTTTTTTCAATTCTACTCATCATTTTGACCATCGTTACTCTGAATTCCATTTCTGATAATTTGGTTACATCCATATCCCACTTGTTTTATAGGGACCTTAGGGACGTGGGCTTCTTGATTTTTCAGCCTGCCTTCTGGGGGAGGGGGCCTGCAGCTCCGATACTCAGGCAATCCTGTTTGGGTAGAGTCTCCATGCCCCTTGGGAGGGGGGAGGGGGATGGGCACACTGTAAGCCGGTATTTCCAGGCTTTTGTTCTCTGGTGGCTTTCCCTGGCGCTTTGCTGTGCCTCTTCTGAGAGTCAGAGCAGCGGTAGCTGAATCTCAGCCTTTGGCTCAGAACAGAGGGATCACAGACCGTTCTCCACTGATGTTCTGGTCACTTTAACTCTGTTTCTGTTGGTGCTGCTCAACCCTGCAGCGTCCTGGGATGTGCGCCCACAGCCGGTGTCCCAGCCCTCACTTCTAGGGCCGGTGCATCTCTGTCCTTTGTGCTTCTAACACCGCCAGCCGCCAGCTGCCCCCGCGCGCTCCGGAGCTCCCGGTCTCAGTCTGGTTCCAGTGAGCGCACCGGAGCTCTGTTTCAGTCTGGTCGCGCACGTTCCCCGGCTCACGGTCACAGTCTGCTCTCTTGTGGGTGAAGGTCCGTGAGTCCTCCCACTCCCCCGTGCAGGTGGCTACCGCTTCCCGGCACCCAAACCAGGCAGCTCCTTCCCCCTTCCATTTATCTTCTGATATCTGTGCGTGGTTTCACGGTTCCCCGCTTCGTACCTCAATACTCAGCGCTGGAGATGTTTGTTTGTAGAGATCCAGATGTATCTTCCTGCATCTCAGGCTAATTCCGTGGATGTTCAGGATGGTCTGGTACCTATCCAGCTCGACTCAGGGGACCAGCTGAAAAAGGGGTCCCCTACTCCTCCGCCATCTTAACTCCCTCCTTACTTATCTATTTTAGAGGTAGGGGAAGGGCAGAGGGAAATTCAAGCAGACTGAGCGTGGAGTCTGACACAGGGCTTGATCTCATGACCCTGAGATCATGACCTGAGCTGAAATTAAGAGCCAGACATTCACCTGACTGAGCCACCCAGGTACCCCCAATCCTACCATTTTCAGAGAATTTTCATATAATTTCTAGCCTTTGAATCTAGTAATTTTCACAGAGTACATACCATTCAGTATTTATTACAGGAATAAATGCCAAGAAGTATTTTCATATATTTGGAAAACTGAGACTAATGTCTCTTTTACTACTACATACTACATGCCATGTATGCCAAATAACTGAATATTTTGCATATATAAACATAAATACTTCATACTACATTGTTAAGCTACATTTTTTGTGATAAACACAGTATTAATGGAATGAATGTGCTAAGGCAAGTAAAAAGCATTCATATTTCAAACTAAAGTCAAAATAGTGTTTTCTACATCCTTGAAACATTTTCCAAAAAGGTAGAAAAAGTAATGCTTAATTTTAATGACAAAATAATCACCAGGTAATTCCTCAATTCTTATGGTTTAACCAGGACTGTGTTAGATACTAAACACTAAAATCCAAAAGAAGATAAGACCCTTGCCTAGTGTATGATGATGCTTTAAACCCAAGCACATTAAAAACAAATCCAAAGCAATCTGTTCATTTTCAGTAACAAGTACACAAACTGAAATCCATGTGGTAAATAAAAGAAAAATATTTGTGATTGATTTGAAGGTAATAACAAAGCAGATTAAGTATATGTAGAAATATTGACCATTACACATATATTGAAATCTGAGTGCAATAATTGCTTTCAGGTTCTCAGCAAAATGAAAGACCCGCTTAGATTTATAAACTCATCACCACAGAATAGTTATCAGAATCTTAAAGCATTGCCCTCATAATTACTAAGATGATACAAAATGAAAGAAAACTAAAAAGAGAACTGAAAAAAATTGATCAAAATCAAAATGGCTTCTATGGAATTTTTTTCAAGGGAGTAGAGAGAAGCCGAAAGAACGCCTTGACAATCCTGAAGCGTATTCTACACAGTCCCCAGTGGAGCCATGCCCCAACTGCATCCAGAATGAACAGCTCATTAACACACTCTTCATGGCTTTCTCTCCCTTGCTTGACTCACTCTCCTCTGTCACCCATATCTGCTCCTCCTTGGTATTAACTTCCAGAAAAGTACTCACAGCCAGCATACTCTCCCCCCACATATTATTAAATTAATATGAGGACACAATAAAAAGCTTAAGGAAGATAACCTTGGAAGTCACTCATTCTCTCCTTACCCAAATATTGAAAGCCATATACAAACGACATATACATACATACATAGATATATGTATCTCCATTAACTAAATAGTACCTGGGTATCAGGATTATGATTCTTTGTTTGCATGCCCTTTCTTCCTACATGTCTTTCTTCTTGAATATCTCTACCCATGCCAATCTGCCTCAATCTGGTCCATTTTTCAAATCCATTCTCAAATGTTATTTTCCTCATCCTGTCAACTGGATATTAAACACCACCCTTTGAGTTGTATCTCTTTAGAATACTTGCCTTATTCAGCACTGTATTGCAAACTTGCATCACCCATTCATTCAAAAAATATTTACAAAGCCTTGACATCTGACAAGGATTAAACCAGACTATGTGGATAAAGAATAAGCAAAGCAGACACAACCCAAGTTGTCATGAAACTTGTAGATTAATGAGGAAATAGATATTAATGATGATATCATAAATGTCATTTTTAAAGAATATAAAGTCTTATGGCATTAAGCAGGGGACCAAATTCATACACTATTACATAATCAGTTCCTTCTCAGCAGGGACTCTGTTTTATTCATCAACATCAAACAACTACCATAGTGTCATATATATAGTGGGTAATCCATAAGTATTTCAGATTAAAGTAGTTGAAGAGTTAAGAGATTATCAAGTAGGTAAAAGACCTACTGCTTACAAAGGTATTATTTGATTTCTTTGCTCCTATCAGTGAAAAAATATAGGCAGTTTTGGCTGATAGTTTAAGCGTGTTTTTGCAGTATTTTTGCTGTCAGCCGAGATGGGATAGCAGAAATAGTTTTTTGATTCTTAAGTTACATTTATGTGTAAATGTGCATTTTTTTGTGTGTGCTCCACTTCAAATTTAGTATAGATTTTGCCATTGATTTTTGAGTAATGGGCTATTGGAATTTCTATTTAAAAAGCTAAACCACATGTGTAATTGAAAATGTTGCAGTGCCTCTACTGTATTCCTCATTAGATCATCCTTTGAATTAAAATTGAGTTTATAGCACTAGGTCAATACCTCCCATACAAGTAATTAGAATTGTTTGGGCAAAAGGTCAGAGTTCTAGAGTCCAAATGATATCATCCATCAAAATTATGTTTTCAATTCTTTTTTATGTGTTACTAGAAATATGAGAATTAAATTTTATAATGAGATTTCCACATATTAAAACCAACAGAAAATAACCTGCTAGAAAATACCTTCTCCTGAGACCATTTTCGCTCATCACCTTGTTTTATATTTTCTAAGCTATGATACTGAGAAATGAACAAAAGTAATGTATTTCTCCTTAGAGTCCGGAAGGCAAATCTTATGCCTATTGCCAGAGCACAATCACAGGGTAGTAAGGGCCTGAACTAATTGTTAATACTGAAAGTTCCAGCATTTCAACTTAATTTGTTGTAAACCAACACTTTTCCCAAGCTTTTAAGGCCTACACTGACACTATGTTAGTACCATCTCTCATGGTACTTGCCAGGGTATAAAATTTGTGCATCGTGGATGAATGTTTCCATGTTACAAAAATTTCCAGCGTTCAACTTTATGTTCTCTCCCTGTTGACCCAACCACCTCTAACTCTATTCCATGCATATTCTCCCTGTTCATGCTTGTATTTGTAAGCTAGATCCTTCAGCTCCTTTAATGTGTAGTCTCTATTCTCCTTTAGCAAGTCATTCCTCCTTTTGCTGCAATACTGGGATCACAGATGCTTTTGCTCTGGTTGCCAGGGGAGGAGATAGTGGTAAAAGCTAAGGACAAACATTGCCTTACAAGTCACATGCCACACATGACGTTTCTGCAGAATTGCAAATCAAGGCAGGTCAATATCTTTTAAGGGAAGTTTGGCCATTTTTGTAGGCACAGTGGGTTCAGGAGGATCTGGGATTCTAAGATTCTTAACTGTTTCTATCCAATTGCATACATCCCAACTCTTAGGGTCTCAGTCCTTATTTTCCTTCTGACTTTGGTGTTGAAGAATGCAACCTTACCTAAAGTTCTGATATTCTTATAATTACCCTGAGCCCTGTCTGTTCTAATCATTAATTGTAGGAAATCAGAGAGTTTCCTTAAATGCTGTCTAGTAAACAATCTTTCATATTTTGCTTGAATTGCTGATTAATTACACTGTGCCTCTCATTATTTCTCTTCATTGAACCAATGACCTTAGGTAACTGCCACCCAATTCCACAGTTCTTACAGTCACTATTTCTTGATACTTCCCTAGTAACATATATATTGTGCAAAACAGTATTTCTTTCTTTTTCCTCAAAAAGTATTCCAACCAAACTCTTTATAGCTAAGCATTTCAACACTTCCACTGTTACAGCATTGTAGGAGCTAGTGATATTCCACATTTTACCAGTAATAGGGACCTTACTGCTGGCTGACTTATTGCTGGCCAACTGACAATGATCCATATCCTAAATCTCATTTTTGAGTCTGTTTCTAGGACAACTTCTGGTGTCAACTCACTTTGATTGAGTTTGTTGAGACAATGAAGTAGATTCTGTGCAAAGAGGTTCAATGGAGGAAGCTCTTGTGTAACACACTTGTGAGAAAGTGAGAAAGTTATGAGTAGAAGGAGAAGCTGACACATAACATATCAACTGAGGTTTCAGGTGATCCATTTTGGGAATTGTTCAAAACTGAGGCAACAAGAGCCAGGTTTTGAACTTCTACATCAAACAGGCATTTTCTGTGAGCCTTCCATGAAGGAGCCTGTTTCCTATATTGGGGGTATTCCTTATGGGGACACATCTATGAGCCATCAGCAGGTGATAATCCCAATACCTGGAGGGTGAATGACTTTCCTTATAGAGATGATATGAACAAGGAGGACAGAGAATGTCTTTGTCCATTCAAATTGGTATAACACAATACCCAGAGAATGGATAGCTTATAAACAACAGAAATTTACTCCTCACAGTTGTGGAGGCTGAAAGTCTGAGATCAGGGTATCAGTCTGGTTGGGTATGTGCACTCCCATGTCACAGACTTTCCATATCCCCCAATAGTGGCAAAGCCTAGGAAGCTCTGAGTGATCTTTTTCATAAGAGAAGTAATCTCATTCATGAGGGTTCCACCTCATGACATAGCACTCTTCTATACCAGCATGGCAAAGGAAACAACAGAGTAAAAAGTCAAGTTATAGAATGGGTGAAGGTATTTGTAAACCATTTATCTGGTACCAGTAAATCTCCAAAATATGTAAGAAACTCCTACAATTCAATAGTAAAAATCAAATAACCTAATTGAAAAATGGGCAAAGAATTTGAATAGACATTTCTCAAGGAAGATATACAAATAGCCAGTAGGTATATGAAAAGATACTTGTCATTAATCATCCAGGAAATGCAAAACAAATCAACAATGAGGTATCACCTCATACCTATCAGAAAGTCATTTGTTTAAAAAAAAAAAAATAACATTGTGTGTCAACTATACTCGGAAATAAGTAAAAATAACCCACAAATGTTGACAAGAATGTAGAGAAACTGAAACACTTGCACACTGTTGGGGGAAAAATGTCATAGTAAAAACAGTACAGAGGTTCCTCAAAAATGTTTAAATAAAATTATCATACGATCCAGCAATCCCACTTTTAGATATTAATCCAAAACAACTAAAACCAGGATCTTGAAGAGATATTAGCATTCTTATGTTCACTGCAGTATTATTCACAACAGTCAAGATATGGCAACAACCTAAATTTCCATTGGTAGATGAATGGATAAAGAAAATGTGATATATACATATGATGGAATACTTTCTAACCTTTAAGAAGAAGGAAATTCGATAGTCAGCAACAACATGGATGAACTTTAAGGACATTACTCCAAGTGAAATAAGACAGTCAAAGAAAAATAAATGCATCAAGATTTTACTAACACGAGGCATCTAAATCATCAAATTCATAGAATCAAAGAGTGGAATGGTGGTTTCCAGGGGCTGGAGGGAGAGGGAAATAGGGCATTTCTAATGGAAGGCCATGACGGTTTAGTCAAGCAAGATGAATAAGCTCTAGAAATAGGCTATACAATGTTGTACCTAATTCAACAAAAATGTATTGTATACTTAAAAACTTAAGAGACTAGATCTCATGTTTTCTTATCACAATAAAATAAAAATAGTAAAGAAAATTAGCTAAAATGGACTATATGCATCAAGATCCATAAAAATATCCTTTCATCGAATAATTCTACCTTTAATCACAAATAATTTATCCTAACTACAGAAAAAGTTTTATGGTTAAATATCTAGCCAGCTGAACATCCATATCAAAATCACCTCCTAGAATTGTAAAAGAGCTGCCAGAATAAATGCTTCTCTCCTTCCAAAAACAAAACAAAGACAGTATTCATATTTGACACTTGTACATTGGACTCTTGACTGAATAAAAAAGAAAGGGTTTGGTGTAATTCCTGACAGGGTATGTTATCTTTCATGCCACAGTTTGCAAAGTGTAATTGTGATTTCCCATTTAATTGACATGGCCAGGCAGAAATTAAAAAAAAAAAAAAAAGATTCAAAAAAATACAAAGATTAGGTTAAACAAAAAAAATAAAGTATATATTTTAAAAAACAAAAATTTTAGGACACCTGGGTGGCTCGGTCAGTTAAGCATCCAACTCCTGATTTTGGCTCAGGTCATGATCTCAGGGTCATGAGATCAAGCCCTGTGTTGGGCTCTGCACTGAGTTGGAGCCTGCTTGAGATTCTTTCTCTCTCTTGGACCCACCCCTGTTGTGTGCTCTACCTCTCTAAAAAAAGAAAAAAACCCTAAATTTGTATAATCTATTATTTACTTATATAGAATTCTAAATCAAAAACTATTACTAAACTAAACTGTATTGGCTCCATTCTGTAGGTAAGAGTGGAAACATTATTCCCATATTTAGTATAAGACAGACATCATTTTAAAGTAATTTGATTTCACAGTGCTTTAGAATAAAAATGTTGAATTTATTAAATTGATATGTGGTTTCTATGAATTCTCAATTTTCCTAATGAAACTTTCCACAATGTTCTCATATTGAAATATTGATAAGAAGTAAAAACTGCATTTTATTTTAATATTAGGCATCAAAGCCATTGTTAACATTTTAAATATAAGTACCTTTCCAGTCAAATAATGATCAGTCAAAAGTATAAAAGACTATTATTAATTCCCATCTTCTGAACACCAAAATGTTATTGCCTTATGTTAAAAAATGATAGAAAATGCCTGAATTACACAAAGTTACTCGATTCTCTTCTTAATCACCAGCACTGAACATGTGCAGTCTAGGAAATTAATATTTGTTCTAATTTTAAATGTTCTATTTTTCTGAAACTATATTCTTCATTTAAAAATCCAAACTACTTATTTTTAGAATTTTTAGAAGCCCAAATATAACATAGCTACTCCATATTATTTATTGTATAAAGGCCTGGCATAGTTTAACTTAACTTGGCATGCTTTTGTTTCTTATAAAGAATCATTGTGGACTATTCTTTGTATTCATTTTAGAATATGGATCATATGTAGAAGTATACAAAATACCCAAGTATGGATATGTTAGTAAAATCAGTACTGAGTTCTTTGAGTTGGATATTATGTGTGGTCTCACACCTTCTTAAAGAGTCAAGAAATTAATTAAAATTTATTAGTGTATTTAACTTCACCTCACACCCTTTCCACAAATGCTTAAAGATCGCTTACCCTTCATCATTTTCTCCATAACCATTTCCACTTCCTCATTTTATGTCAATCTTATCTAGTCTTGTGTGACTTCCAATTTCCGACATGTTACTGCACATTGTCTTCCTGAGTCCCACTTCTTGTTTTTAGCTTGTGCTCATATATTGGTTTTGCCCCTTTATTATTTATTTTTGTAATTTAAACAAATATTTCTATATTTCTTGACATTTGTCCTTAAACTAGATACTTGTGGTCAATGGGAATGGATTACCAAAGAATTTTTTTTCCTGTCAATGTCACATTTTCTCATGGCCAGGTCCATTTTGGATTAAGTTTATGTGCAGAGTATTTGCATGTTAGACTATAAGATAAGGAGATGATAGACCTTTAAATCATTTGTATTTGAAATGATAAATAGTCAAACTAACATCTTCCTTCTGGCTCCTCCAGAAACTGATAAAGGCAACTGTTATAGAAGATGTTGTATCCTAACCATGGTACCAGCCAGGATATTAAAACATATTTCGTGATGTTGTCTGATGAGAGTACACTTGGACAACACTGCATTATATGAAAAACATTACATGCATTTTGGGGGCACTTTTTATGCATTTTCCTACAGTGCATTTGGTGTATTTCTTTTCACTTATCATTTAAGCAGTTAACAAGAACAAAGCAAAACAAAATGCTTTATGTTATCTATACATGAAGTGGCTCCGTCCAAAAGAAGACTTTTCTTTGGGATAAAATTCTGATGAGGTCATTAGAACTCATTTTTTAAAAATGGAAAACATGAAAAATTACATATATATAGGATTATATTTTTTAAAGAGAGATCATTTACTTAGCTCTGTTTATCTTTTAGCTTTAATTAAGGAAGAACTACACAGTTTTCACAACGATGCTTGTATTTCAAATACAGGGCATGGGAGACCTCTAACGGATCCAATATAGGTAAAAATATTAGGAAAATTCACTTTTCAAGGTAATTTTTATTGATATTTTGAATCTAAAGGAATCTATTCACTTTTTTAAGTGAGTAAAAATGTATATATATGTTTGCCATTAAACAAACAACTTAGGGGCGCCTGGGTGGCACAGCGGTTAAGCGCCTGCCTTCAGCTCAGGGCGTGATCCTGGCGTTATGGGATCGAGCCCCATATCAGGCTCTTCCGCTATGAGCCTGCTTCTTCCTCTCCCACTCCCCCTGCTTGTGTCCCCTCTCTCGCTGGCTGTCTCTATCTCTGTCGAATAAAAAAAAAAAAAAACAAAAAAAAAACAACTTAAATTTCTTCTCTTGTTCCAGGAAAAAGAAACACAAATTAATGGGTACATTTTAGGAAGTGTAAAGCAGGGCATAGATACTTAATTATTTCATTTAATCTTATCAGAGCTCCAGTAATGTGTCACCTATCCCATTTTTTCTGATGAGAAAGAAGCCAAAAGTCAGGGGGATTCAGTGGCTTATCCATGGTTACATAGCATAAAGCAGGAGCCAGATTCAAATATGAAAACTGCTTGACTCCTGCTTTGAGATAGATAGATAGATAGATAGATAGATAGATAGATATCTCACAATGATTCACAATGAAACTGTAAATGTTATACTGAGAAAAAACATGCTAATGGCTATAATTTGAAAGGAGTTATATCTGCTCCTTAATCATAATATAGGGATGATAGTGACAATATAAAAACAGAGAAAGGAGTTGCTAATCCAGCAAAATTTGAAGTGTGTCCTATGTCCAAATAGCCTCCTACAGTGATTCCTCAGTGCTTGGCATTCCATCATCAGAATATCATTCTTCATTTAGGAAGACCTTGTTAGAAGGAATATATTCCTTGCAGGACAATATATGAAGTTTCTAATACTTAGCCATGTTATGATTTATGAGATTGCTGTCCCCTATGAGACAAGGCACTAATGAAGCCCTGGAATGAGGAGGCACCTACGTAAGAGGGATAATCAGAAAAGAGAACTACATAGCATTAAACACAGTCTTTTGCTTATTCTTCAGGACATCCTATGTTGTTTCTGTCTAAATGTAAATAAGATGCAGCAGATCCCACCATAATTTACTAACCTTTCCCTTGTAAGAAAACATATACTAAGATACTAATTCTTAGTTCCACCAAATACCAAAAGGGTAGTAAGGGGTTGGCTAACTTATGTTTCCCCTACTCCCCTATACTCTATACCTGCTTCCATGACTTATGATAGGATTTACCTAGTTAATCCCTTAAAATCTTTAACATATCTTTATTGAGGACATTGGTATAAGATAGAGAACAAGAGGACACAAGGACTATAAGAAGCACAACATGAGGGCATTGAATATTTATTGACATGCTCTTTGCTTAATTATTATGAAGTATTGCATCTAATCAACCCTCAGAAACTTTTTTTCTCAATTTTCCCTCATAGCTCATAAACTCTGTCCTCTCTGTGACAAAACACACCTCAAAACTGGAAGAACATTTTCAAATGCTGCTATATATACTTGCTTACGCTAGAAGTCAGAAGCTAGGTTCAAAGCAGAAGAGAAGACATGGAAGCCAGACAAAGTTCTATTATGGGGAGGCAGGAGGATGTTGCATGACACTTGGCAAAAAGTAACCAGATGAGTAACTATCCTAGATCATGATGCCTGGGGACACCTCTTGGGATATAGGGACACACAGTATTTTAGCACTTTTCCCAGCAAAATCCTTCACTGTGCTCAAATCTAAAGAGTAAGTGTAGGGGATGGTGTAACAAGGCTCTTGAATATTGGAGCACATCAAATCAGATTCTAACTGGTCATCTGGAAACACAGGTGGTTCCAAACTCTAGAGAGACCTCAGAGGAAGCAAATTTGGGACAACTCAAGCAAATTTACAAACTCAAGCAGATGTATTTGAATGTGAGCATACTTAAATAAGGATCCTCAAGAGTGTGAAATATGACTAAAATAGATATCCAATTTTCCTATTTTATGGGATCCAAACCAAGTCTCCCCTCTCATTTCCACCAACAATTCATGGAGGAGCTGGGAAGTAAAGCAGCAGGAGATAGAGTTAAAAAGAAATCTAAAGTACCAAGTCATCTTTACTTTGAGGGCTAGATCAATTTTTGTGTTGCTAATTTTGACATCAAAACCACTTTTTCCATTTTCACGAAACAAATCCATATGATTCCCATGGACCTTCTACTTGTTCATTCACTCTCTTTAGATAATTTGAGACAAAATTTATTATCCTCAGTTAATGTAGGTGAGAAATTTTGGAGTGACTTAGCTGGGTGATTCTGACTGCAGGGTCTTTTGATAGGTTGCAGTCAAAATATCAGCCAAGGCTACAGTCAGCTGACTCCTGGCTGGAGCAAGAGGATCTGCTTCTAGATGACTTACTCACATGGATGAATAATTGATGATGACTATGGGTGGGAGGCCTTAGTTGCTCCCAAACAAGCTGCTTGATTATCTTTGTAACCTGGCAGCTGGCTTTTCCAAAATGAGTAATGAGAGCAAGAACCAGGCAGATCTATACTGTTTATAACCTAGCTTTCAAAATCACATTGCAAAATCACATTTCCCAGATTATGTTCATTAAAAGAGAGTCATTAAATCTAAGCACATTCAATGAAAGGGAAATCAAACTCCATCTTTTAAAGAGTGGAATATCAAAGAATTTGTGAACAAATTTTAAAACCAGCACATTCACTCATTCAACACTGGGTCTGTCCATTTATATATTCAACAAACATTAACAAAACATCCCATACCTTCAGGCTCTGGAATTAATTTTCTAAAATAGCAGCACAACATTGATATTCTCCCTCTTGCTCAATAAGGAAATGAGAGTTTGCAGTGAGAATTAACAGTATTGCCCTTCAATTTGTCTCCCAAATGTAAGATAATCCTACCAACAAAAATCCAATTCAACAGTTGATTTGGATTCATTATGTCCTCTGACATTTTAATACAAAAATTAATAGTTTCTTATGCTCCAATTTTGATCAAGAGATGACTAAATAAGATGTAAGAACATATATTGATAATGGGAATTATAAGAAAAGTCCTTTATAGACTTCTATTCAAACTTCATGATAATCTCATATTTACATAATTTCCGTCATTTTACAGTAAGTCCTGGAAGATTCGGAAATGTTAGATAATCATAATCACCCATAATCATAGGAATTTACTAATCTAAAAAAAAAGAATTTACTTGTTTGAAATCCCGCCAAAGTTGAATTCCAAAGTTTATGTTCTTTTCACTTCTCAGTGGACACAGATTGAAAAAAGAAAAAAAGTAGGAACCCCTTCAGCTTATAAATTATTTAGCCAAATATTTATTTTAAAACATTGGTTCTGACTTATTGAAAGAACCATTGAAACCAAATCTTACACTCTACCTTAACTGAGGCATTTTTCTAAAATACTAGTATGTACAGAGTGCACATGTACCAACTCTTACCATCCTAAGTATCAATAGATTTTAACACTTGATGAAATTTACCTGCAATTTATCTCTGAATAAAACAGAGATAAAAAAAAATAGTCAAGCAGGGGCGCCTGGGTGGCACAGCGGTTAAGCGTCCGCCTTCAGCTCAGGGCGTGATCCTGGCGTTATGGGATCGAGCCCCACATCAGGCTCTTCTGCTATGAGCCTGCTTCTTCCTCTCCCACTCCCCCTGCTTGTGTTCCCTCTCTCACTGGCTGTCTCTATCTCTGTCGAATAAATACATAAAATCTTTAAAAAAAAATAGTCAAGCAGTAAAACAGTAACAGAGATTAAGTGAGGATTGTCTAAAATAGTAAATTGCACTGAATTCTACTCAATCATCTCTGTTTGAATTTTAAAAATCATGGTGTCCCATTATCTCTCTAGTCCTTAGATGATTTTCTTCTAAGATTTTATTTATTTGTTTGTCAGAGAGAGAGAGAGAGAACACAAGCAGGGGGAACCACAGGTAGAGGGAAAAGCAGGCTCTCCTCTGAGCAAGGAGCCCAATGTGGAACTTGTTCCCAGGACCCTGAGATCATGACCTGATCCAAAGGCAGACGCCCAACCAACTGAGCCACCCAGGCATCCCTTTGATGACTTTTTTTTTTTTTTAAGCATGAAAATGTTTCTATGGAGATGGGCCAATTTATCATGGCAAATGCAGAATTCTAAAAATTTTGTATAGCTGATTAAATCTATCTTGAAGATGTCTAAATCATTAAAATATATCCATTTTATTCTATCTTATAATATCCATTCAGTGATACTTATGGGAGTGCAATCTCATGTATGTATGCCTACAACGTATGTGACCAGGTTACTCCAAATGCCACAATCAGGAAAAAAATGGAGTCTCCATACAACGTTTGTATATTTTTAACAGAGTCTGAATTTGCAGGTTTCCAGAAAATGCAAGCATTTAGGAATATATATGAACACATTCGAACATTTAATTCATGTTAAAACAAGCGCCTAAATTTATAAGTAATGAATTTAGCAAAAGCTATCCACTGTATTTTCCTTTTAAATTCCTCAATTTAGACCATTTATCACTTATATTTATTAAAACAATGAATAACAGCATATTTCTCTCCACACACAACTGGAAAATCATTTTTTTCTGTATGGATATGAAAGCTTTTGTTATTTATTGCCATAGTTAGCATAATAAAGACAACTGTTATTTATATTTTAATGCCTAAATGAGATGGATTAATGCATGACAATAATTGCCAATTGAACTGTAACTGTAAAACACAGTTTTTATTCTCTCTTAAGCCAAAGATCTACTCTAATCTTGTAACTCATTTCATAGAACAGAGATTATACAGCATTCTGATAGTTTACTGACCTTTACTCTTTCTCTAGAAATCAAAATATCAGCCAAATAATCATTAGAAGTAGACATGTGGAGGCAACCAGTAGAAGTAAGCATTCATTTATTCATTCATTTATTCATTCATTTATTCATTCATTTATTCATTCTTCACATGTACCAGGTCATGTAGGAATATTTTTGGTAAGTGTAACACACAGGTTCTCGGTGTTTGGGAGCTTAAAATCTAGGAAAACCACATCTCAAAAATTTAAGTAATTTATCAAATATTTACACTAAAGCAGAATTTTTTTTTCCTGAAGCAGCTATGATAAAAACAAAAGTTAAAAACATAAAAACTGCTACCAACAAAAGAGAAAAACAGAGGTTACTTTTAAAAAAATAAAAGAAACAGAATATAAACTTTAACTTTTAACCCTGTCATTTTAAAAAACATATGTGTGAAGGCTACATTGAAATAAAAATATGAGCCACTGCAGCAATTTTTAAGTAAGTTACAGTTTCTATTAGCTTTAAAATTTCTGGGTCAAAAGACTCTGTGATTATTAGGTAGTGCAAAATATTTTATCTATAGTTATAACTTAATCTTTTGTCTTCTTAACTGAGTACATATCTTAACTTTGTGAAATTGAAATTAGGCTGAAGGAAATGTATTGGAAGATAAATGAGGGGCAGGGAGGATGATATATCACATAAATGGCAAAAAGATGAGAACCCAAATTTGGAAACAGATAAGATTCAAGGCAACTACAGGATTTAGAAGGAATAACCGTAATAATGGCCTTATGACCACCAGAACACTATCCAGATACTGTCACAATTTTTTTTTCTTAATTTCTTTGTCCATTTAGTGATGATTCAAAATCCAAGAATGGAGTATACAATTCAACAATTTTGGGGTGATATTCTTGTCTACTAACTTGGAAAATATATATTCCTGATCTACACTTTCCAGAAAAACTTAAGTTGGGTTACTCAGTTTACTGAATTATCCATAAATTTAATAACTATACGTTTACTGCCTTTCTTACATGATACTACCATCTATTTCATCCTCTGACTCCTACAGATGTTCCTATAGTTCTATTTTGACCAGTATTGGTTTGTATTTTTTTTTTCCTCCCTTAAAATATCTCCCCAATCTTTGCAACTACATCAATAGATTCTCTGTGTTGACAACTCTCATTATCTCACTATCAGCTGCTGCATGCAACCTCTCAGTCTTATTGAATGACAAGAAATAACTCTAGAAAATGGTAATGTTTGTTGCCACATTATTACTTGTGTGTCTGTCACACAATTAAGATTAAAAAATTATTTAAATATTCTGAAACAAAATATATTTGAACTTTTTGGTACGCTCTGTTTCACTTGATGCCTAATAAAAGTGTTTCCCTTTCTAAAAGAGGAATATACTTATATATCCTCTGCCTCACTCTTCTCTCTCCTTGACCAACATTCCCTTTATTTTTGACTCAGGATCGAATAGATTCTCTAAGAGTAGAGCTAGTTATCAAAGAAGTTCTAAATGAAAGTTGCTGATGAACAACTTGATTAACAGAAATAGCTTAGTTCTAGTTGCTATACCCCAAAGCAAATATTCACTTGAATGAATTACAAAAAAATGAATAAGATAATGAACAAAAATAATGTACTTCTTAGGAGAAATAGTTCACCCAAGGCCACAGTTCTTCGCTTGGATATGAAAGAGGCAACCTTTGGAAAATTCAGGTATTTAACTTTGTTTGCAATACTCATTCATAGATTTGCCATTTTTATAGACATACACAATGTTCTAAATTATAAGTGGCCATTAGTTTAAGCCAAGTCTAATGTGAGAATTCTACTTTACTTTTCAAGAGACAATTCCTGATGTAAAGGTATTCCAAACTGGTTTTTAAAATGCACAAGAATGAGAAATAATCTCTCAATAATTCTCACAAAACTACCAATGTTCTTTCCTTATCTCTTTAAGAAAGCATGATATTGGCAAAGTAAATTAGGGACTTGGCAAATTAAATTAAGAATAACATTGCCTGGGACTGTTTGTTTGGGACGTGCTTATCAACAAACTTGCCATTCGGAACACATGGATCTGTTGTAAAAATAAGGTACTTTTTCCAGACCATAGAATTTGAGTCATAATATTTTTTACATAATCCCTCACTCTAGGCCTGGTATGCACAGACTAGGAAACACGTGTACTTGATTAGACAGAGCAGCTGTGGGGATCAATATTCCCCTTTATGAGTAGGTCCTAAAATTTCTACATCTCAAAGGCTGGTGTGCTCAGACTCACAAAAGTCTAGACTTCCATTCCCAGTTGAAAAGATGTAGGAAGAAGAGCAATAAAAGCAAAATCTCAAATAATCACATAATCATGTTAAGAGAGATTCTCAGTCAGGTCTAATCCTGTGAAAACCGGCCAAGAGGAATTAGTCACTTAAAATCATATAAAGTCAGCCTCCCTTGAGGTGTGTGAAATAATCTGTACAGATTTTTTTAACCTCTCCTTTTTGCCACCTGTGATATATGAATAGAGTTTATCACAATTCGCTAAAATTAGAATACCACAGTGATCTCTTTAACTTCCTTTTTCTTGGGAAGTTTTACAGTTGCACAGAGCTGGGCAGAGAACTTAAAGGAACAGCTGCAACTGCAGAGAAAATCACATCAGAGAGAGGCACCTAGCTTAAAGCCACTGAAGAACCTCGGTAACGGCAGGTTAGAAGTACGGACAGATCAGTAGGGCAGCAAATTGGTTAAGTCAATGGATAAACAGATACATATAGATATAAGTATGTAGGTTTGCAATGCCTTTCATGAAATATGCAGGTATCAATCATCACATCTTCCTTATTATAAAGCACGAAGAGCGAGTACAAAAAAATGCATTAACTTAATGACCTATTTAGTACTCATTAATCAAATAAATACTCATTAATTTCTTTTTTTTTCTTTTTAAAGATTTTATTTATTTATTTGACAGAGATAGAGACAGCCAGTGAGAGAGGGAACACAAGCAGGGGGAGTGGGAGAGGAAGAAGCAGGCTCCCAGCAGAGGAGCCTGATGTGGGGCTCGATCCCATAACGCCGGGATCACGCCCTGAGCCGAAGGCAGGCGCTTAACCGCTGTGCCACCCAGGCGCCCAATACTCATTAATTTCTATGCACATGCAGGGCCTTCTACTAGGTAAAGAAAGGCAGTGTTGAACCAAAAGCACTAAATGTATTCTTCCATAGACATTACATTTTCATGACAAAAGACTGAAGGAAAACAAATGGCACACAGGCACTTGTGCAAACACACACATCAGGTAGTGAAGTACAGATATTAAATATATGAAATGCAGAAAGATTAGTATACCAGGGGTACAAAATATATAGTTGTATTAGATATGTTTGTATATGTATATATGTGATATATGTGTGCATATGTACATATACATGTATGTACGTACGCATGTGTATTTAATGTATATATACAAGGCATGTACCTGTATCATAATATATATCAGGTAGTAACAATTCCAGTCATGAAAAGCAAAGCAGGTTAAAAGAGATTTTGAGTTTTCTGTGGGCTAGGGGTTTGCTATTTTTCATACAAAAGTCAGAGAAAACTTTTTGTTGTGATGTGATTCGATCATGGAATTGGGTGGAAGATGTTTCAGATCCTACAGCAGGACTATGTATACAATATTAAGAGCTGTTGATTTTTTGTTCTGAGCAATATAGGAAGCTATTGGAGAGTTCTGAGAAGAAAAATGACACAGATCATAGAAGCCTTCTGGTTGCCTTGTGGAGAATAGCCTATAGGGGTGAATGTACAAACAGGGAAATCAACTGGGCACCATTGTGATGAATAGTCCAGCCAAGGGATGCTGCTGACCTGGGGAAGGCAGTAACCTTATGAATTCTGTACCTGTGTATTTTTTTTTAAAGTTCTGAACCTTCACTGTATGCTACTGTGGTATAGCATATCATTTTACATCACAGGCCTTTCCTTTCTTCCCTGGTTCAACTCTATATGCTAAGATATTTCTTCCTCTGTCTATAATTCCTTAAATATCTAATTCTGAGATACATTATCTTTATCAACTATTATATAAATTAAGCCCTATTTAGCCTGTATTTTTAATAATATTATTTCTAAATGTTAAATGTGTAAGAACAGTATGATATTTGGAGGTAGAAATGAAAGAAAAACAAAAATCATATTTAATTCTACCAGACCTAGGCATTAGCACTCTTTCATTCTCTATACATACATATATATGTGTATGATTTTCATCACTATAAATATAGAATGTTGTATTCTTATTTCTCACATACATATGTATATATTTACACAAACCCATATATATTTAAATATCTATTTTATTTTGAAAAACAAAATTATGGTTTGGAATATTTCATTGTATTTATATATCTATATCACTCTTATGTTTTTGATATTATTTTATTCACTAAATATTTACTGGATGCCTACTGTAGACAGGGCTATTCTTGGCATTTGGAATACATCAGTCAAAAAAACTTAAAAAACAAAAACTCCACATACATACAACTTCTATTCCCATGCTAGGACATAGCTGATGAATAACAAACATAGTAAATGAGTAAATTGAAACAGTATGTTAGAAGGTGATAAATACCCTGGAAGAAAATGTGCTGTATAAAAAGGATTACAATGAGGCTGAAGTAAGATGTGGTGCCCAGAGTTGGCCTCACTGAGAAGGAATTGCTACTTTTTTTTCATTATAAAGAGGCGGGTGCATCTTTTGTTCATAAACTCTTATCTAAAACTTGAACTTTTTCTTGGACACATTCCTAGAAAGGGAATTAATGGGTTTAAGAGAAAGACTTTTTTTTAAACCAACTTATGCACACATCAGCAGAGTTCAAGTTAGTATTTGAATGTTCCTTGATCACTACTAATCCTTAATCACTCTAAGTACTTTATTAATATTTAACCACTTAGTTTTTGGATTGTTAATACTGGCATTTTCATTTGTATTTCATGAATAATTTTGATGTTCCCCCAAAGATGTTAAGTATTCCAATTTATTATTTGGTGAAATGACAATTTTGATATTCCTTGCTTGCTTTTCTATCATATTTTATTTCTCTAATTTTGGTGTTCATCTGTATATCCCCCACCCCTTTTTGCAGGGGGTCTCTTTAAGAGTAGAATCAAGAATTAAAATTTTAAGACCTTACCTCTGTAACCAGTTTTAGGTTTACAACAAAACTGATGGGAAGGTGCAGATATTTCCCACGTATCTGTCCATTTCTGTTAGCTGGGTGTTAAAATTTCCATTATGGCAGTGGATTCATCCATTTCTCCCAGTTGTATCAGGTTTTGCTTCATGTATTTTAGATGCCGTTATTAGGTGAATACTCAATTTCCCTATTTTTAAGTCTGCTGCATCTTCAGTACAGCAACTCCCGCTTCCTCTGATTAGTGTTAGCATGGTACATCTTTCATCACTCCTTTATTTTAATCTGTATGTGTCTTTACATTTAAAGTGAGTTCCATGTAGAAAATACACATCTGAGTCTCGTTTTTCAATTCAATCTCTGACTGTTAATTGGTGTATTTAGATCACTGATACTTAGGGTGACTATTGATATAGATAAATAACTACTCTATTTATTAGTTTTATTATTTCTTGCCCTTTCTCTTGTTCATATTTTTGTCTTCCATCATTTTTATGCTTTTTGTAGTTTTATTTTTATTATTTTTTTAAAGATTTTATTTATTTATTTGACAGAGAGAGTGTGAAAGAGAAAGAGGGAGGGATGGAGAGGGCAAGCATGACCAGGGGAGCAGCAGACAGAGGGAGAAGCAGGCTCACTGCTGAGCAAGGAACCCAATGTAGCACTCGATCCCAGGACCCTGGGATCATGACCTGGGCCGAGGCAGACCGACACCTAACAACTGAGCCACCCAGGCACCCCTGCTTTTTACAGTTTTAATTGAGCATTTTATATGATTATATTTCCTCTACTTCCTTAGTATATCAATTATATATATATTTAGTATTTGTCCTAGAGTTTGCAATATACATATATGACTAATCCAAGTCCACTTTTAAATAACCTATGCTGCTTCATGGGTAGTGCAAATAACTTGTGATAATAAAATATTCCTAATCCCTCTCTCCTGTCCCTTGCACTATCATTCGTTTCACTTATACATAAGCATAAATATGTGCATAAGCACACATAATTGAATACAATCTCACTATTATTATAAACATATTGTTAACTATTGGGTTAATTAATAAGATAAAGTTGCTAAAGTATCAGTTATTCTATTTAGCTTATGACTTACATAATTGTCTTTCTCTTTAAAGAAATTCTCTTAATATTTCTTTCAAGGCAGATGTACTGGCAAAAAATTCCTTTTTTTTTTTTTCTGAGAAAGTCTTTATTTCTCCTTCAATTTTGAAGAATAATTTCACGGGTACAGAATTCTAGGTTGGTGTTTTTCTTCTCTCAACCCTTTAAATATTTCACTCAACTCTTCTTGCTTGCATGATTTCTGAGAAGTAGACATAAATCCTATCTTTGCCTCTTTATTCATAAGGTTGGTTCTTCTCATTTTTCTTCTTTCATTTATCTTTGATTTTCTATAGTTTTGAGTACAATATGTCTAGGTTTTGCTTCATATAATTTTGAAAATCCACTTTACAACTTTAATAATTTATCTGTAAATATTTTTTGAGATCATCTAACCTGAAATCTTATTGTAGAAAATAATTCAAATGAATTCAAGAAAAACAGTGACTTGTCTAAAGAAAATGACAGAACTAGGGTGGAAGAAATCTATAATATGTTGATATCTACTTTCTTCTGCTTCCCACTAAAAGCCTACATTTGAAAGTAAAGTAGGCAGCATACAAAAATATTACTTTATTTATCAGAGATATTAGATAACAATTTCACAGCCGAAGACTATTCTAGAAGTAAACCTTAATCATCACTCTAAATATTAGTGCACTAAAAAAAAAAAAAAAAAAAAAGCTTGCAATACTATTGCATTCAGAAAATTGGTTTGGTTTTACTGAGATGCATTACCTTTGTACTCATATATATCAGAGGCATTAGTAGGCAATATCTTCATGAAAAAAACAGAAAATATTTTATTTATAGTTGCTAATTTTCAAAGTGTAATAGATAACCAGAATTACAATTCATCCCTTGATTATATGTAGCCACACATATTCTTCAAGGAATAATGCTCATATTATTTGTCTCCCAAAGAGTACTGCATTTCTTTTAGCATAGAGAATACCTGATACATAGTATGAAGCACCCGACGTTTGTGTGTAAATCCTCTTTGGGTGACTAAACGCTTTTGAGATTCCTGTCATTATTTTAAAGTATAAAATTTAATATGGCCTGACATATTTAGCTCAACAAAATGGGGCTTTAATTGATTTTAAAATATATAATTTGTTTGTATTTAATTCTAAATCTCCTAGAATTAAAAGTACCACCTTCTTTATTTTCCTTTAAGGTATCAAGTGGTGTCTGCTTTTTGGGTGAAAATATAAATGATAAGCTATTTTCTCAAAACTCTTCATCAATATAAGGTCTACCTGCTGAGATAATTTCAGACAGGCATGAAGAACAGAACAGTTACCAGCAAGTCACTTATCTTTCATGATATGTTTGTAAATATTCTTTGATTTAAGATAATTAGGAAGTTTGAGGAATGCTCATTAATTTGTGTGGCTCCTTTTAGCAAGGAGACAAACTTGGAAGATAGCTTCCATTTGTAAAAGGAGTAGGAAGTACAGAGAACTTTTTTTAAACTTTCTTTTAAAGATTTTATTTATTTATTTGACAGAGAGAGAGAGAAAACAAGCAGGGGGAGTGGCAGACAGAGGGAGAAACAGGCTCCCCACTGAACAGAGAGCCCGACACAGGGCTCAGTCTCAGGACCCTGGGATCATGACCTGAGCCAAAGGCAGCCGCTTAACTGACTGAGCCGGCCAGGAGTCCCATGAGAATTTTTAGTAAATATTCTTAGTCTGAAGAATGAATTGGTACTTAATCGATGAAATATTGTGTGTATGTATAGAGAATATTATACATATTACATAATTATTTAGTTAAATACACTATATATTAGACAGCAAGATAAAGGTTTATATATATAATTACATAATTAGTATATATATATTATATATATATATATAATATATCTGTGCAACTATGGGAAAATAATTTGCTATGTTTCCTCAGAATCAAGTGTATGCAGAAGGGGGCACATTTTGATTTTCTGCCACATCGTTTATTCACATGATTGGCCTGTTTACTAACTTTGGTTTCTTTGTTCTTTGTTTCTTCAACTTATTATGCTCACTTTAATTTAAATGAAGCAGTTTTTAAGGTTTAGCCAATCAAAGCAGAACATCTCTGATAATAACTTTAGGGTTAGAAACTCAATACTGATGTTTGAACTGAGCACATTTGCAAACCTTCCAAAGAATTTTATGTCGCCAAAGAATGCCATTGGAAACTACAAAGCAATAATGGAAATAATCAGAAACAATCATATCTTATGGTTTACAGAGGGCACATATTTATAATGATAAGAGTGGGTTTCCTATGTTTCAGGTACTATTCCAAAAACTTTACATAAATTGAGTCATTTCGTCCTCATAAGAACCCCATGATATACTTGCCATCAATCATTATCTTACAGGTAAAGATAGCAAAGCAGAAAGGTTAAATAACTTGTTTAAGATCTCACAGCAAGCAAGCTCTAGTGCTTGAGTTTGATTCCCATCTGACTCTGCAGCTACCGCACCATGTCAGTGTGGTATCTTCTACCGCCTCTATTCACAACTACAGAAATGTGATCATATGGGCACCCTACAGCTAGAGGAGAACAGCTGCTTCATGTGCAGTGAGAGATGCTAAAGATTTGATAACAGGACTCTGTGGTTTCTTATGACCATATAAGTCACTGATATTAAGAGAAGTTATGTTTTTAGAAGGACTAAAATGTAAAAATAAATAAATAAATAAACGTCTGCTTACATTTTAATGGCTACATAAAAATTATGGGTAATATGTACACAGGATTTTTTTTTTTAAATCCAAAGTGACCAGGTCTCTGGTTTCCTTTTAACATTCTTTGATATGTGAAAATTTGGCCTGAAGGGGAAAGGACACAAATATCTCAACAACTATTTCTCCAGCTTGCATCTCCTCTTTCAAACTGCCTTCAGGCCTGTAGGGGCAGACCTTTCTTTTCTTCCACAACATCTCTTGATTTACTTGCCCATCTTTGACAAAAATAAAACTACTATACCTGATTTTAGACTATATAGGTAACCTAAAGTGTCCATTATGGATTAATAAAATTGAATTATAGTGGAAATACTTTTCTCAAAAACTCCAAGGCAAGATAGTAGCAGTGGTATAAATCTATCAAACATACAGGAAAGAAATAGTATGAATTACTTTTATGAGGAAGGAACATTTTGTAACTCATTTTATAAGGCCAGTTATACCTTGATACCAAAACCAAATAAAGATAAGCAAGAAAAGGGGTGCCTGGGTGGCACAGATTTTCTAATGGTCAACAGGTGCTCCACATGAGTAATCATCAGAAAAGTCAAAACCCAAATGAGATATCCCCACACTCGTTAGAATGACTATTATTAAAAAGACAAGTGTTGGGGGTACCTGGAGGGCTCAGTCGTTAAGCGTCTGCCTTCGGCTTGGGTCATGGTCCCAGAGTCCCCGGGTTGAGTCACAAGTCAGTCTCTGCTCAGCAGGGAGCCTGCTTCTCCCTCTCCTCCCCACCTGTGCTCTATCCCTGTCTCTCTCTCAAAAAAAAAAAAAAAAAAAAAAAAAAAAAAAAAAAAAAAAAAAAAAAAAAAAAAGACAAGTATTGGTAAGAAGGGAAACTTGTGCACTATTTGTGAAAATGTAAACCAGTCCAGCCACTCTGAAAAACAGTATGGAATTTCCTCAAAAAATTAAAAATAGAAGTACCATATGGTCCAGTAATTACACTTTTGGGTATATATCTAAAAGAGACAAAAATTCCAGTATGAAAAAAATATCATCACTACCATGTTCATTGCAGCATTATTCACAATAGCCAAGTCACAGAAACCACCTAAGCGTCCATGGACAGATGAATAGAAAGGAAAATGTTATATACACACACGATTATTCAGACATTCATGACAACACAGAGGGAACTTGAGTGAAGTCAGACAAGCACTGTATAATCTCACAAATGGAATCTAAAAAACAAAAAAGAAAAGAGAAAAGAAAAACAAATCAAGCTCACCATGCTTCGGGAGGCTCAGGCCCTGGAAAGACGATGTGACCCTGGCCGAAGGCAGGGACAGCCGGCAACAGACAGAGGAGCACTCCGCGGGCCCCTGCGTAGGAAGCGGCGCCGTGCCACGTGCGCACTAATTGTGCAGGGCAGGCTGGGAGCAGCAAGGTGAGCTCGAGGCTTGATCAGGCCGATAGAAGACACCTGAAAAGTCTCTCATTTGCCTCAGAGGTACCATGCAGCCCAGCATGCCCTGGTGGGCTCCTGAGGCACGGACCAAGGCCTGGAGAGAGCTGAGGCCCAGCTGGTGAGGCTCGCCAGGGTGCGTGCCACCTGCTGAGCTCTGCATCTACCATCCCCCAGTGGAGAGGGGAGAAAAACCTTAAAAGTCATCCCTTATCCCAAAGCAGCCACAAAAACAACCTGGAAGTGACTGTTTTATTCGGGAAGTGTGTCTTCCAACCAGAAGAAAAGGAGTACCCTAACGGATAGGATTACTTTTCTAAGCAATTCCACTGACAGTGGGAAAGCAAGCGCCACATTGCATTAATTATACGGAAAATAAAGGAGCCACATTTTCATGAAAGGCGTGACTGTAGTGTGTTCTGTTTTAATCTCACAAGGCACAATTTGTGTTAAAAAATATAGAAATATAAATAAAAAATGTTTTAAAAGCTTAATCTGGGGGAAAGTCAATATTTGGCATATATTTTCTTCAAGAAAGTACACAGTTGTATCGCAAAATTGGGGTCATGTATATACAATTTCCTGTCTCAATTTTTATATTGAATGCTTTATTTTGAGCATTTTCCCAATTCCTTAAATGGCTATACCTCGACTGTGCTTTTCATCTTCCTCCTCCCCCCAAAAACAATAAAAACGACCTCATATGTTGCAGTGCCAACCCTTAGTACCACAGAATGTGAGGTGCATTCTCCATATTTGGAGATAGGGTCTTTACAGAGGTAATTAAGTTGAAATGAGGTAATTGAGGTGGGCCTAATCTGACTTGTGTCCTAACAAGCAGAGGACATTTGGACACAGAGAAATGTGCCGAGGAAAGACAATGAAATGACGCAGGGTAAATAGAGCCATAGATAAACCATGGAGAAAATCTGGAACACATATTTTCCTGGCGACCCCCAGAAGGAGCTGACCAGGTGGACACTGAGATCTTGGATTTTTTTTACCCCCCAAAACTGTGAGAAAATAAATGTCTCCTGTTTAAGCTATTCGGAAGGCGGTACTTCCTTACAGCGGCCCTGGCAAACTAATACAGGCATTTACGAAAAACCTACAATTAACATCACCCTCAATGGCGACATACTAATTTTTCTGTAAAATCCGGAATAAGACAAAAATGTCTACTCTCTACTTAACAATTCTATAATTGTAATTATATATTAACAATTATAAGGGAGACAAAAATGTCTACTCTCTATTTAACAATTATATGATTATAATTATAATTAACAATTATAAGGGAACCCCCAGCTAGTCCAATTAAGGCTAGAAAAAGATATAAAAGTCATACAAGTAAAAAGAGAAGAATACTCTATTTACAGATAACATGACTGTGTATGCAGGCAACTGAAAAATCTACAGAAGAGCTATTAGACCTAATTCATGAATATAATAAGGTCAATATAGAAAATCAATTATATTTGCCTATGCCAGCAATAAGCATTTGGAAATTATATCATTTACAATAACATAAAAGAGACAATATGTGTGGATAAATTTACCTAAGTATACACAAAATATTGTTGAATCTGCAAAACATTCTTGCAAGAGTAAAAAACATATAGATATAAATGAAGAGATATGCTTATAAATGGACTAAAAGATTGTACAGTGTTAACATTTCAATTCTCCAGGAATTCATAAAGATTTAACTAAATTCTGATTAAAGTTTAATTATACTTTTATAGAAATTGTCAAATATTTTCTAAGATGTATATGTAAATATAAAGGAACTAGAATAGCTAAACAATTAACATTGAAAGAAGTATTTAGTTAGACGACTTATTCTTCAAGGCTCACTGTACAAGTACAGTCACTAAAATTGTGGGTTCAAAGAGGATAAACATTCAAAGGAGTGGGACAAAATAGAGAGTTCAGAAATTAACATACACATATTAAGTCAAATGATTTTTACCAGAAGTGCCAAAGTCATTCAATAGAAAAATGATCATTTTTCAACAAATGATACTGGAAATAATTGAAGAAGAAAAGAAATACTTAAAACTGAAACTTAGTGAATTATGGACCTATATATATGTGGTGGACTTCAAAAATTGCACAGAGGGGCGCCTGGGTGGCTCAGTCAGTTAAGCATCTGCCTTCGGCTCAGGTCATGATCTCAGGGTCCTGGGATTGAGCCCCACATCAGGCTCCCTGCTCAGTGGGGAGTTTGCTTCTCCCTCTGCTTCTGCCACTCCCCCTGCTTGTGCTCTCACTCTCTCTCTCTCTCTCTCACTCTCTGTCAAATAAATGAAATCTTCAAAAAAAAAAAACAAAAACGGGGCGCCTGGGTGGCTCAGTGGTTGGGCGTCTGCCTTCGGTTCAGGGCGTGATCCCAGTGTTATGGGATCGAGCCCCACATCAGGCTCCTCCGCTGGGAGCCTGCTTCTTCCTCTCCCACTCCCCCTGCTTGTGTTCCCTCTCTCGCTGGCTGTCTCTCTCTCTGTCAAATAAATAAATAAAATCTTTAAAAAAAAAAAAAAACTGCAACAGAGGGGCACGTGGGTGGCTCAGTTGGTGGGGTAAGTGATGACTATTGATTTTGGCTCAGGTCATGAACTCAAGGTTGTGAGCCCCAGCCCCTGTTGGGCTCCGTACTCAGTGTGAAGTCTGCTTGAGATTCACTCCTTCTCCCTCTGTCCCTGCCCCTGCTCAAGCTCTTTCTCTCTCTCAGAGAAAGAATGAAAGAATGAAAGAAAAGAAAGAAAGGAAAGAAAGAAAGAAAGAAAGAAAGAAAGAAAGAAAGAAAGAAAGAAATATCTTCAAAAAATTGCAGAGGAACACTTAGGGAAAAACAAGCCAATGTTTTGACACTGAGTTTGAAAAGATTAAAATGAGGTGCCTAGAGAATAAGCTATAATTTAAAACAAGGATAAACTGAATTTCATCAATATTATTATTATTATTATTTTTGGTTTTCAAAAGATAACCTTAAGGAATTGAAGATCCAAACACA
The DNA here is from genome assembly GCF_017311325.1 of Ursus maritimus. NCBI lineage: Eukaryota > Metazoa > Chordata > Mammalia > Carnivora > Ursidae > Ursus > Ursus maritimus. Next base: position 36,993,338 of record NW_024426996.1, read on the forward strand.
ACTGTGAAATTATATTTACAAATGTAAACAGGTAAGTAAATGACATTCAGACATGAAAAACACTTAAAACTCAATAAAACGGAGACTTAGCCATAAAAAATGACTGTCATTTAACAAAGAAAATACATAAACAGTAAATAAGTACATAAATATATAATTAAAATGTTTAATAATTAGGGAAGTTCTAATTGAAGTGCCTATAATACCTCTACATGTATCAAATAATAGTTGAAGTTTTAAAAACTGATAATACTAAGTGATGGAAAGGATGCAGAGCGACAGAAATAGTCTTACATTGAAAAAGTTTCAGAAAAAATGTGTTAAGTTCCACAATTGCTGGGACTGGAATTACTTCCTGATATATCAAAATATATTATGCATCTGCTACAATTGTACAGTGTATTATTTGCCCAAGGATGATTACATCTATCTATGGAATAGAATACACTATAGAGAAACAATTATATTGCACAAAATAATTCATTCCATAAAATTATAATAAATCAGTGATGATAGATAAGGGCATTCAATTATGTTGATGGGATATTTGAACTGCTATCTCATGAAAAATAGTGCTAAGTCAGTATATTTTGGGTTTTTGGTAATTATGTGTCCATGTAAGCTCTTTGATTGTGACAAATGTACCAGTCTGGTGTGGGATGTTGATAGTGAGAGGGGCGGAGTTCCTGTGGGAGCCAGGGGTGTATGTAAACTCTGTAGTCTTCACTCACTGTGAACCTAAAACTGCTCTAGAAAATAAAGTTTATTAATTAAAAGTGTATTTATGTACACATATATTTATGTGAAGGATTATATCTTCATGACTGGGAGGAACTGATTTTAAACAAGAACTCAAAAAGTGCTGACCTTCAACGTATAAAATCAATAATTGGACTAGAGTCAAGTTAAGAAATATTTTTTAAAGACAGCTCTAAAGGAGATAAAATTTAATTCACAGCATGAGAGAAGATTGTTTAATACAAATATTCAAAAAAAGATTTATATGTAGACTATATAAAGTAATCTTACAAATCATTAAGGGTGGATAAAAAACTGATGAGAAAAATGAGGAAACCAATTGAAAAAGGGTTCATGTTTTGGATTGACATTGCACAAAAAAAGGAATACTCAATAACCAAACACACCTGAAAAAGTCCTCAACATCAGTACCCCCAAGGGAAATGTAAATTAAAATTATAATAAAATAAATCCACATACACTAGCATGACTAATACAAACCATATAATTCCAAGGTATTTTATAGGCCAGAGGAGCAACTGGAACATTCACACATTTCTGGTAACAGTTTAAATGGGAATCAACTCTCCAGAAACTGCTTTGAATTACCTACTATAAACTAGTAATTCTTATCTGGGGCATATACACCAAAGAAATGCTTACACAAATTCACCAAAGTATGTGCACAAGAACATGATACTAGTATAATATGTAATAGCCAAAAACTAGAAATTTCCAAAATGATAATCAAGAACAAAAAGGATAAATTGTGGTATCATCATATAATAGATTAAACCAATAAAAATAAATTATTGATATGTACAATGACATTTATGAATATCATATATTAATTAAAAGACATACCAAAAGAGTACCTGTTTGATTTCATCTATATGAAGTTAAAAAGAAAGAAAATGTACTATTTGATGATAGAAGTAAACGTAGTTCTTACCTTTGTAGAGGTTAGTGACTGAAAGGGAATAGGGGGAACTTCTGGAGTGACAGTAATATAGGGTGTGTATGTGTGTGTGCACACACATGAGTGTGTATGCGTGCACGCATGTCTATATGTGTTCTGTAATCTCAGTGATTGCACAGGTGAATTCCCTTCTGAAACTCATCAAGCTGTGACTTTATGATTTGTGCACTTTTCTGTATTCATGTTTTATAATAAAAGATAATATCTGAATACCAAATCCTAGCTCAATGTAAAACTGACAACTTATATAAAACAAGATTTAAAAAATAATTATTTGAAAAGCAAATAAACAATTATAGTGTATTCTGTGTCATCTATAACTCATACATTTTAAAAATCGAATCAAATAAATTTCTCAGCCTAAATTTCATATTACAGAGAGTTGAATGGGTGCCTCCCAACTATGTTTGAGATTAACCAGTTTGACAAATAATAAAGCATATAGATAAAGTAGAATTACATTAATAATTATAAAAATATAATCATTAGTTTATAATTATGTTGTTCCATATAAGCATTGGATATAAATGTAACAAAAACTCAGATATGATTGAAGGATTTTTGTAAATACTCTGCTGTTCAGCAGTCTTCCAAAAAATGGCAGGCTCGAGATTTCCTACATATTAGAAGAACCAAATGGTTTAAATTCCTCAGATAGACTATCTCTACATTGAACCACCTTTGGATAGCAACATATAGCATTTAGTAATTCAGGGAAAGTTAGCTTTTACCATTTACACTTACAAAACACTGAAGTATTAGATAGCCAGAGTCAAATGGTAACATTGGATATTTCATACAAAATCTATGAACCCATTAATCTATAGGTCTTGGGAAGTAAGGGGTGACAGCAGTTAGAACAACTTTTATAACTATACTAGCATTTTGTGTCATGAAGTTATAGAGCAAACATAAACAATGCTTTATTGAATTCTAAAACCCAGACTTCCTTCCGATATTCATTCTCCACCATGCTTCAAAAACATCCATTCAAATACTTAATGCTTTTTTGTAAGTTAAAAGTCTTCCCAATATTCATGAAATGAGCTTTAGCAGCATAAACTAGAATGCATAAATTAGTTTGTGATTTATGTAAAGTACAAAATAGCAAATGTTTTCTAAATTAGGCCACTAGTCTCTAATGTAAACACATTAAAATGCTGAAAAAAACATCCATTTTATTCAGTGTAATGAAAAGAACATTGTTACTATATTTTCTATACAATTTATTATAACTCAAAGAATAAATAATTCCTTAGAAAGAGATGCCATCTGAAAAGACAGTAAGTTATGCTTCTAATTTTTTAATATATTGCAATTAAGCATGAGTAAAAAATGTCTGCTTTGCTCAAAATAGGGTAGAAATTATTGTAGCAAGTTAAAGTACATGTGTAGCTGAAGAAGTTATCTCCGTTTTTTTTTTCTTCATGAATGTATAACATGGGTGTTACTATCGACCACAAACATAGTAGCCAATCTTTTTTCTGTTAAAACATCCTGAACAAAGGAGCAAAAGACCTAGCATTTATGAAGCATTTTCTATTTATCAGGCACTGGGATATAATTAAATGTTGTTTATCCCCTATAAAAATCTTATAATAAGAAACTGATATTCAGGGAAATGAAGTTACAATCCAAACATCATGCAGCTAGAAATTGATAAAGCTGATGTATGAAACCACTATCTGTCTGATTAAAAATTTCACATTTTTCCCCAGGATGCCATTCTATATTCCTACACTAAGCCCCCACTAAGCGGAAACTCATTCATATTAGAATGCTGGCATGAAGTTAGATAGTAGTGTACTGGCCTAATAATAGACATCCAGGTCCAAAAAAAATTCAAAAATAGATTCACATAAACAATCAACTGATTTAAAGAAAGACATCAATTCAAAAGGAAAGGATTATCTTTCAAGTTTATAATGTTGAAAGAATTGGATATACATAAGCAATAAAATGGTTCCCTATACCAGCAAATATATTTCGAAATGAATCAGAGACCTAAAGTAAGAACTACAATTATAAACTTCTGAAAGAAAATGTAGAAGAAAAGCTTTGGATTCTTGGATTTGGGAAACAGTTTTTAGACTGTACATAGAAATTATAAAACCTAAAAGAAAACTGGTAAATTGAACTTCACCAAAATAAAACAGAGGGTTTTTTTCTTAAAAGACGATATTAAGAAAGTGAAAAGGAAAACCACGAATTGGGAGAAAATACTTGCAAAGCATAGAGATGTAAATTGCACATGTGAGTTATACAAAGAAGTATCACAACACTAAGATATATATATATATGTATATATATATATACATATATATATACATATATATATGACAAAATAATTGCATACACACGATATCCAAGATAAACAAAAAGTCAATAAGCATGTAAAAATACGCTTAGCATAATTGTCGTTAGAAACATGCAAATTAAAACCATACTGAGCTACTTACTTCATACCTACTATAGTGACTACAAAAGAAAACAAAACAAAAACTTAACAATACCAAATATTAGACATGATTTGGAGCTATTCAAACTCTTATACATTTCTAGTTTTTTAATTGAATAACTTTGACACGTAACATTGTGTAAATTTAAGATGTACAGCAGGTTTCTTCAATACCTTTATATATTGTAAAATGATGGTCAATGTAGTGATACTTACATTACATAATTATAGTACAATATTATTGCTTATATTCATTATATTGTGCATTAACTCTCTATGGCTTATTTACTACTCATTTTTCAATACATTTTTGATGAGAATTCGAAGTGGTACAGCCACTTTGGAAAACAGTATGGCAGTTTGTTATAAAGCTAAACATATTTTCATCCAGCAATCTTAAAAATCCTTTCAATAGAAAGGAATACACATGATCACACAAAAATTTGCACTTTATTGTGCATAGTAGCTTTATAATAGCCAAAAATTGGAATCAACCAAATGTCTATCAACTTCTGATCAGATATTTGCATTTAATAGTATATTACTTGTCAATGAAAAGGAACAAGCTGCTGAATACATAAAATTATATATTGTGTGATTTCACTTATATGAAATTTTTAAAATGATAAACCTATAATGGAAGAAAGCAAAACAATGGTCAAGAGCTGTATATGTAGAGAGAAAATTTACGATAAATGAGCATGAGGGAATTTCATGGGGTGAAGAAAATGTTTTACATAATGATTGCCATGGTGTTTATACAACTGTATACATTTATCAAATTCATTGAATATATACTTGAAATTGGTAAATTTTGTTAAATGTAAAATTATGCCTCTATAATACTGATCAAAAGAAAAAGGGTGAGGATGCCTATTGTTCATAGCTAATGACATGTCATGAGAGGTTGGATAAAGTAAGTTCAACTTCCTACAAGAGACTTGAATTTTCTGAAGGGTCAAAGTCATGGAGACAAAACACAAAATCCAAAAATAGTTTCTCTTTTAGAAATCAGAGACTAACATATTAATTTAATATTATACATAAAGTCTCTACTTACAGGGAAAATCAGATAAATACAAGCTATTTTAAGTGAAGTACAAAGGGAGATTTAAAATCACATTCCCGGGACACCTGGGTGGCTCAGTCAGATAACCATCTGACTCTTGATCTCAGTTCAGGTCTTGATTTTGGGGTCATGAGTTCAAGCCCTGCGTTGTGCTCCACGCTGGATGTGGAGCCTACTTAAAAAAATAAATACATAAAAATAAAATAAAGATATGTTCCAGGACACCTGGGTGGCTCAGTCAGTTAAATGTCTGCCTTCAGCTCAGGTCATGATCCCAGGGGCCTGAGAGTGAGCCCCGCATCAGACTCACCACTCAGCGGAGAGTCTGCTTCTCCTTTTCTCTCTCCCTCTGCCTCTCCCTTTGCTCATGCTCACTCTCTCTCTCTCTCAAATAAATAAGTAAAATCTTAAAAAAAAAAAAAAAGACATGTTCCTAATTTGATGTCTAAATAAATGATGGAGACAGGGAAATTTCTAACCTAAGAAACTGTTGCTATAAAGTTATTTCCATTTGAAAGAAAACTTGGAAAGTTTCAGAGAATGTCACCACAGCTTAAACCTTTTCCTGTGATTTTTTAAATCATGTATTCTATTCTATTCTAACAAGTAATGACTGCATTGTTTCCAATTTCACCTCTGACAGGATGCTGGACTAGATATTATAAAAATATCTCTGTTTACAAAGCAATTAGAATATGGATATTTTTATAGCCCAATTGTACATGTACTGTGACAGGAAAGTGAAGAAAATCTCAAGAAAAAGGAGGAGGCAGGTAAGAAAAAGGTAGAGACAGAAAAGGAATCTGCAAAGAAGAAAAAAACAAGGAGAGGAAAGGGGGGGGAGGAGAAGAAAGACGAAGAGAAAAAACATTGAATCAGAATTAGAATGAAGTGAGCAATAAACAAACACTCAATTTGAGACTGTACCCAGGCAGAAATCCTGAAACCCATAACTGGGGCTTCAGAGTATCACAGGTGGCCTAGAATTGGCCATCCAGATGAAAATAGGAATCTAAAGCAACTTCACATACCTAAGCATAGCAGCAAAGACATGAAAGACGCGGCTATTTAGTCCTCCCTCACACTTGCTGAGCTCACTTATTTGGCCTATGCAGAAATTGGACAGCTTTGGTGAATGGCATTGGATTATCAAACAGGTGGTGACTTCAATTACAGCTGTTGTTCCAGATTTTGTCTCTTTTATCGAGCAAATCAACATAGCCCTAGCACATGGTATGCAGCTAATGAGCTGGCAATGCTTTCTCCTTTATGTCATTTAGCATAGACTACCAGAAGCAGTTTGGATGGACAGCAGAAACATGTCACTGTGTTACATAGTGCCATGTCAATTCTTTCTCTGTCATCATCCAGACTGGCATGAATCTGATTGTTTTGTTTTGTTTTGTTTTTTAAAGATTTTATTTATTTATTTAGTGAGAGAGAGAGAATGTGTGTGTGAGAGACAGGAGGGAGGCAGAGGGGGAGGGAGAGAATCCCAAGCAGATTCCCCGCTGAGTGTGGAGCCCAACATGGGGCTCAATCTCAAGACCCTGAGATCATGACCTGACCCTAAAGCAAGACACTTAACTGACTGAGTCACCCAGGTGTCCCAAATCTGATTGCTTTATTATTTTACAGGACATCTTGGCTTCATGGATGGCCTCATGCTAAATGAACCTAGTGAAGAGGAAGTAGCAAAAAGTCTTCATATACCACATGCATGACAGAAAATGAAATAGACCTCACCAAATCCAGACTTCCATCTCAGTAGAGTTTCTACAGATTCAGTGTTTAAGACAAATTAAGATATCCCTTCATGATGAAAAGGGGTGATACTATGATAATGGTTTCAGAATTTAATAAACTAATTTAAAAATTATTGAATGTACATTTCAAGTCGATGAATACTGTGATATAAAAATTATACCACAATGAATTTTTTTTCAATTATCACCTCAGAGCAAAAGATAAACATTGCGATACCTATTGCTAATAAAGAGTTACTACACTTAATTGGCCTCTATGGAATTTGTAGGTAATATATATAATGTCATTTCAATATGCTGTGTTGAACCATTTGTAAAGTAGCTCATAATACAATCAGTTTGGGTTGGGACTCAGAATAAGAAACAGTTTTGAAGAGGATCCAAATCACAGTGCAAGATGTTCCTCAAACTGGGCCTATGAACTTGAAGATACAACGGTCTGTAGCAGATAGTGATGTAATATGGAGTCTATGCTAACATCAATAAGAAAACCACAGCACAGAGCCTTATGGCATTCTTCTTAAGACAAGTATTCTTGGAAAGCCATCCAGAGTTGCTAATGTGCTCTTGCAGAGACTGAGCATCTCACCATGGAACCCAGAATGACCATGTTGTTAACCATGAACTGGGTGGTTGCTGAGCCATCAAGCTGTACAGTTGAGCACACACGGAAGCACTTTCTGCTTGAAGTTTAATTATATATGATAGAGTTTGAATAGACCTTGAAGACACAAGTAAGTTCCATAAACAGAACACAGTTCTCAGAGCATTCACATTTGCTTTATCACTTTTCCTTTATACATTTATTTGCATATTGCTGAGAATACGTAGGTTGTACTCTACTAACAGCAGTAAGCAACAACTCCAGTGGCTTATGATAACAAAGATAAATACCACAAAGTAAGATGGTAGAAATAAGACCAAGTATATTATTCATGAAAATAGAGGTAAATGGTCTAAATTGACCATCTTAGAAATGAAGATGTTCATATTGGATATATGAAATAAATAAACCCAGCTAAATGTTTTTCAAAAATTGCATACTACAAACATAAAAACATAGGAAGATTAAAAGTAGAAGAAATGGAAATAAGTTTTAAAACTCATGATTATATATACCACCAGGCTTATAATAATAAAAATATTGAGCTGCCATACTAGTAGCAGACAAAATACGTTATAATTTTTATGTTATTAAAGATGAGGAGAGCCAGTATATAATGATAAAACTCTCAGTTTTCCAGGAAATTTTAGACATTCTAAACTATTATATTCTGATAATACAATCTAAAAATAAATAATGTAATAATCTATGAAAATGCAATGAACAATTGACTATCTGCTACCATGATTTCATATTGGAACCTACCTCTCTCACTTAATGTCAATAATATAAGCTCCATGAAAGCAGAGGCTTTTGTGTCTCAGTTCACTACCATAACCTCGTTTAGGCTATTTTAACAAAATACCACAGGCTGGGAAGTTTATACACAACAGAAATTTATTTCTCACAGTTCTGGAGGCCAGAAACCTGAGATTAGGATGCCAGCATAACCAAGTGGGGGCTCTCTTGTAGACTTCTTGTTATATCCTCACCTGGCAGAAAGGGCTAGGGAAATCTGTGGGGTCTCTTTTATAAAAAACATTAATTCATTTCATGAGGACTCAACCTTCATGCTCTCCTCCCAAAGGCCTCACCTCCTGATATCATCATCTCTGAGGGTTAAGATTTCAACACGTAAATATTGGAGGAAGACATTTTGACCATAGCATCATTTTACACCAAGAAGGTAGTTAATGCTTATCTACTCAAAGAGTAAACTACTGATGAGCCCCTCACACAAAAATATTAGTAGCAGTATAAAGTATAGAAAAGAAGCTTGACTTAGTGGACTTATAAGAATTTCTGCATTCCATTTTAAGAGAGTAAATAGTCTCTGCAAGTAAAATATAATATTTACAAAAGTTGGTCATTAAGAAAATTTTGAAAGAGTTTTCAAAATGTGCATCACAAAATGCACTTAAAATCCATGCAATTAAGTCAGAAAAAAATGAGTAAAGGTAAATTCAAAAATAAAGTTTTAAAATAAATATTCACTTGTAAATAATTCAGAAGTCACAAGTAAAGAGATTTTCAAGTATTTAGAAATCAACACTATGTTAAACAATATGTAAAAATTAAACTTACAGCATTTAGTATAAGAAATAAAGAAAATAACAACTGAGTGTGCTAGAAAATTAGAAAGAGGGAAGTAACAAAAATGTATAGAAATTAATCAATTAGAAAAAAGGATAAAATTGATATTGATTATCAGCAGAAACAATAGTTGGTTCTTTAAGAATGACAAGAAAGAAGAATAAAAGAGAAGGTGCAAATTAAAATTATTAGAAATAAGAAAGCAAATATAATTAGGAGAGAAAATTTATAATAAAATCCCGGGGAATGTTACAAACATACACTTGAAAATTTAAAGGAAATAGAAGGGTTCTAGGAAAATATGACTCACTAAGACTAATTTGAGAAGAAATAAATGTCAAAAAATGTTTAAGTATTTTAAAAAATTAGAAGTACAGATAAGTAAAGACTTCACCCAAAGCAAAATGAAATGAAAACAATAACAGCTGCAAACTTTTTATACAATTAATTAAACCTCTAAGAAACTTACCATTCCAAGATTTATACAAAATTTTAGAAAACAGAAATAAGATTCAGCCACTTTTTCAATTTGAGGCCACTGTGTACATAATTGCAATAATCCTAAACAAAAATGTTAGAAAGCAAATGCTACAAACTATCAGCTTCCTTATATATCATGACCAAGTTTAATTCATTCTACAAACTCAGTTATTTTAATATTTAAAAATCCATTAATATAATTCACTATCTTAGCAAATTAAAAGACAAAAATAGTATGCTAAGTAAAAAAGTGCAATTAGAGTATTTGAGAAAAATCAATACCTCTTTATGATTAGAAAAAATATTCTTAGTAAATGAAGACAAGAAAATGTATACTTGACCATGTGTATTTGCAAAGAAAGTTTAGCTGGTATCACTTACAATGACGAAGTGTTAGAATCATGCCCCCTATAATCAGCAATGAGACAATGTTTTTCACTCCACTCTCATGTATCTACTGAATATCATATTTGTGATACTCACTAATGTTATAAGAGAGAAGAACAAATAATAGATACAGAATCGAAGCGGAATACAAATAATGTCATTATTTATAAATATCAATGTCTTCCTGAAAAATGTACAGCATCTCCAGACAAAGAATTAAAATTCATAAGATTCAAATAAATAGCTAGATATAACATCAATTTAAAAATTAATTATTATATTCTAGTCACAAGCAAAAAGAAAATAAAACTTTTTAAAACATTTTTGGAAGACCTAATTGAACGAAGAAATATGTTTATACATAGTTTGGTTCTCCCCAAATTGATCAATAAGACTATCTGGTGGAATTTGACAATGTGCCTCTAAAATTTATGCTGTACATCAAAGAGACAAGATATTACTGAAGATAAGTAATGTATTGTGTCCTTGCTATTCCCAGTAGCAAGACTTAAGACAAGATGGTACTAACACAGTAATAAACAAATAAACCAAGAGAAAAGAAGGGAGAGCCCAGATGGAGCCTATAAATATGGAAAGCTGACAAGTGAAAAACCTCTCATTAAAGACCAATAGAAAGAGACTATATAATAAATGTTCTAATGATACTATATTAGTATTTATATTCCTTGTGAAATGCATCCTGACCTTCTATAATATACAAAAACACATTTAGTGTTAACACATTTAATTCAAACATAGATATGAAAATCAAAACGTCAAAACTTTACAACAAATTATAAATAAATAGTGTAGAAATCAATAAGATTTTTAAAAAGGTCCTCCAATGAGTGAAAAGATTGATAAGCTGACATTAAAAATAAATAAATACATACATACATCAATATAAACTCCTGTTCAACCCATTAGATTGGGAGAGGTCATGTGTTATCCAAAATTGTAGTTGATCTAAACATGGTCATCATCCCAAATAGCAAAATAACCAACACAGAGAGCAAAATCAAAGAATGCACAGAACCACAATATATTATGAACTTTAGGAGGACCTCATACTGACTGCATGTCCTACTCGCCTTAATGTAATTTGTAGCATCAGGGAAGAAAAGATAAAGGATAAGAACCATGATAGGGAAGCTGGCTCATAAAATCTGGTGTTCAGAACAACGCTGGAGTGAAACCAGGCCAATCTGGGATTGACAGCCACTAGGACATCTTTTGTTCTTTGGCATTTTACAGGATGCTCACCCTTTAAGTGTAAATATGTTTAAATGTAAATAACATCAACATATGGTGAATCTCAAGAAACAGAACAGTGTAAATATTTTACAGTCAAATCTACAATAAATAATGACTAGAATATTTAAATCAAAATTACTGTCATATCTGAATTTTTTTCCTAGATTGCTTTTTTAATAACTGACACTTCTTTTATAAAATAGATTTGGTTTGCTAATATACTTCTAATATGTAATACATATTTTATGCAATATAATAGAAAGAGAAAAATCATATTACCTGAACACGGTCCTCATGTTTAATAAAGAATATGGGGTTCATTTATATTTTATTTTATTTTATTTTATTTTATTTTTTCCACTTTCTGGTCTCAAAATCATGATATATTGAGTTTTTTTTAAATAAATAAAAAATCTAAAATAGAAAAACATGTTAATAATTTTACAGATATATGACAATTGAATACACACACAAATACACAAAACACAAGTTATATGCCAAGGCACGTGACTATAAAACACCTCTACATTATACACTAAATTCTAGATTAATTACTCAATATGTTTGAGATGAAACACAGTGAGACTAAAAAGGCTACTTATTTGTAGGATACATATCAACTATTAAAAGTGGAAACCTTAGTTTTAAAGTCATATTATCCATTTTAAAAGTATGTTCATGAGAACAGCTACCAAATCACTATATTCTTCATTGACACCCTAGTTTCCTTTTGCCAGTGATCATTAAATTTCCCCTATCAAATCATTTTTTTGTAGATGTAGAAAGGGTTTGTTTTTAGCAGGCATATCCATGATACAGACACACTTCAAATTTTAACTCTCCCTTTGATTATTTGGTATAACACCACAGTCGTTTTAATGTGCCCATTAGACATTCATGTGGCCTCTGTGATAAACAGAACCATGAAATGATGAAAGCCACTTTTTTTTTTTGGGGGGGGGTATATATGGGTACATATGTGTTTATGTTTTTTGTCATGAAGATAATAAAATCCCACTTTGGAAAGGAAATATCCAATGTCATTTAAGATGATATTTGAATAAGTATACTACTCCTGGATGATCAAAGCCTTATTACAGATTTCAATCGAGTTAGTTATGGGTCCTTTACAAACTTCTCCCAAGCTAAATGATATAATGATAGAACTATAATGACATAATTGATGGTATAATGTATTTGCTTTTAATTTGGTGTTAGAAACTTCATGTTCAATTAAATGAATCCAGACACAGATCATATGCTTTTTACAAAAATCAACTCAAAATGGATTGTAGACCTAAATGGAAAACACAGACTATAAAATTTCTAAAAAATAACATTGGAAGAAATCTAAGTAACATTGGTTTTAGCAATGACTTTTTAGAATACAACACCGAAGTGCAAACTATAAAGGAAAAAATTGGTAAATAGGACTTTATTTAAATTGCATACTTCTGCTCTACAAAGACACTTTTAAGATAATGAAAAGACAAGTCACAGATTGGGAGAAAATACTTGAAAAAAACACACCTGATAAAGAATTTGTATCTCAAATATGCAAAAAACACTTAAACTCAACAATAAGAAAACAACCCAATTAAAAATGGGCTACAGATCTGAACAGACACCTCACCAAAGAAGATACAGGAATGACAAATAAGCATGTGAAGAGTGGTCCACATATATCAACAGGGAAACACAAATTAAATTGACAATGAAACACTACTACACACCTATTAGAATGGTTAAAATACAAAACACTGACAATATCAAATGCTGATAAGGATGTGGACCAAAAGGAACTCTCATTTATTGCTGGTACAATGATAATATCACTTTGGCAGTTTCTTACAAAGCTAAGCACAGTCTTATCAGACAATCCAGAAACCATGTTTCCTGACAGATACACCCAAATGAGCTGACAACTTATTTCCACACAAAAATCTGAACATGAATGTTTATGGTTGTGTTATTTATAATTATCCAAACTTTGAAGAAACCAAGATGTCTTTCAATGGGTGAATAATAATTAAACTGTGGTGCATCCATATAATGGAATATTATTCAACAAGAGAAGGAAATGAGCTATCAACCCATTGAAACTCATGGAAGGACCTTAAATGCATATTATTAAATAAAGGAAGTTAGTCTGAAAAGGCTACACACTGTATGGTTCCAACTCCATGACATTCTGGAAGAAGCAAAACTATAAAGATAATAAAAAAAGATCAGTGTTTGTCAGGGGTTCAGAGGGAAGGGAAGATAAACAGATGGAGTACAAATCACTTTTAGGGCAGTGACACTATGCTGTATGACATTTTAATGGTAAATACATGACATTATGTATTTAGTAAAACTCACAGAACTGTACAGTACAAAGAGTGAACTCTTATATAAACTCATATATTAATTATGTATCAATATTGGCTCATCAGATGAAAAAAAATACACCAATACAAGATGTCAATGCTGGGAGAAACCATGTTGAGGGAGAGTTGGTATATGGGAACTTTGTATACATTTTTCTGTGAACCTAAAATTGTTCTGAAAATAGTCTACCAAGGGGAAAAATGATAATGGGAAACGGAAGATAATGAAAATTGCCCTAAACAAAATCAGAATGTAATGGAATTGGTTGGACAAATGTAATCAGTTTCTCCAATATTATGATCATTTATTTTGCATGAATATTTCCATAATCATTTTTTTAATAATAAGAAGATTTTGCCATTAAGGCTACACACTGTGGTTTTCCTCAGGTGTATGCATATTCATTCAGTCCAGAAATGGGTGGGTTTTCTGATGGGAAGCCACAACTCTACATTCACAAAGTAAGAAAGGAAATGTCTGTATTTGTCTTTGTTCCCATCTACTGGACTCAGCTTTTTAGATTATATAGCATAGCATGGGCATTTGGACACAGAGTAATAAGTGAGCCCTCATGCAAAAAAAGAAATGCCAAAAACATGTAGGAATGAGACCAGCAAGTCCTAGAAAATAAGTCATAATGTTCATGTCAGAATACTTACTTTTACATTGTTTTCTATTGTATGTTTTCTTATAGTGTTGCATACAATGTGATGAAAGAAGAGAAAAATAAAAACAAAAATTAGGTCTAAATGCTAAAGAGTAAGAGATACTACCCCATTCGCAAAACTTTCCTGGGGTCACCGATGTTCTGATAACAAAAATAATTTTTTAGTTTTCACAACAAGATTTGAGTAAGTTTGTGAAGTTCTAGGGTTTACGCTTCTCATCCAAATAAATGATCCCTATGGATCTAGTCTGAACAATATGGAATTATTTTCACTTAGCATTATACTCTCTAGATCCATCTGTGAAGTTGCAAATGGCAAGTTTCTTTTTATATGGCTGAGTCTTATTCCATTTTGTATATATTCAACATCTTTATCCATTTGTCTATTGGTGGACACCTGGGCAGTTTCCATAATTTGGCTTTTGTAAATAATGCTTCAATAAACATAGGGGTAAATGTATCTTTTTGAATTAGTGTTTTTGTATTCTTTGGGTAAATACCCAGTAGTGGAATTACTGGATCATAGGGTAATTCTAGTTTCAATTTTTTGAAGGACCTCCATACTGTTTTTCACAGTGACTGCACCAGTTTGCATTCCCACCAACAGTGCATGAGGGTGAACATAGGGTCCTCTTACTCTGCCATCTTCTCTGGAAGTCCTAAATTTGTTTTGAATACTTATTTTGTCTCCTCCTAGACAACACAGGTTCTTTGACTCCTATAATTTTCTCAGAAACTCTTCCTACTGTCATGAGAAAACATCAGAGAATTAATGGAGAGTGCCTTCCTGTCATTTTTTAGTTTTCACAATGAGATTTGATTAAGTTTGTGAAGCTCTAGGGTTTATACTTCTCAGTCCAAATAAATGATCCCTATGTATCTAGTCTGAACAATAGGGAATTATTTTCATATGGGTTGATCTAAGTATGCTTTCTTAACAGTACTGATCTCCAAATCTATTACACATACTATTTATAGTACCAGATCCCTGGACAAATATTGACAATATCAGTCAAGAGTCTGGTATTTTTCAAATATCAAATATTTGTTATTATATGGAGGATAAAACAAGCAAAAAATAATCTATATATGTATAAAATAAAAACCTTAAAATACATAAAGATGTCCAGTTAATACATAGAATGCAAAATGATGAATTATATTAAAGAATTACCTATCCATTCAATATGCTTCTACTTTAAATCATGAGCATGTGGAAAACAGGTAAAACAGATTTAATTAGTTGTCTCAGTTGTTGGAGATGATCCTTTTCCATTTTCTGATATTCAAAAATTAAAATGCAATTGTCTCCTCAAAGCACACGAGGTTTCTAATAATATTGTTAAATTATTACATCTAAGATGATTTAATATGTAATTTATTGTTAATTTCCTTTTTGCTGCCCAGCGTCTACTAATTTCCTTTTGGTGCATTCATGTTTTCATTATTCATTTGCTAAGCAGGACTCAGAAGGGGGAAAGTGGCCAGATTCTCTACCTTTTCTGAATGGTGTTTTTACAGTACAGTGCTTTAGGTGAAAATACTTGGTATATCTATTCCATGCTCATTTAAAATATAATATGATCACATTTAAGAATTATATATGGTAGATTTGTTCCAGTACATATGTACACAACCACACACCCCCCCCACACACAGTTTTCTTCAAATGAAATCATTTCCAATGACTTAGAAAGTGAACAAATCTGATTTAAATAACTCTAAATTCGAATGTGACCTCAAATATTTATTAAACCATCATTTGTTCAGCATTTGTTTTGTATAAAGTGTAGTAACACTCTAGGAATGTAAAGATGAACATTGTATAATCCCTGCCTTTAAGAAAAGGAATATCTAATAGAGAAGATATATGTTGACAAGTGATTACAATAGACTTTCATGTTATGCTGCTATATTACAGTTATGTTACGATAACCCTGGGAGCCTCTTAAAGGATTGACTCTATCTTGAAAAATTCTTCACAAAGGAGTTAGTATTTGTGTTATTTACGTAGAATAGGTCTTCAAGAAAATATAATACCATTCTAAGCAAAGAGAAAACATGCTATAAATCAATACCTAGTTTCGTATTTAAGCTCAGCTACCTTTTAGACGTAACTTCAGCCATGTTTTCAGATAAGGAAAATCTGTGTTCTTCAGTGTTATTATGTTTAAAAATAGGGATAATAATAATTCCTACCTCATATAAGGTAGTTGACCATGTGTAGACAAATTCCTGGCACATGATTAATTCTCAGTAAATGTTAACTGTTATTATTATTATTATTATTATTATTATTATTATTATTAAATACAGTAGATATCATTTTGCTGCAGGTTACAATTTCAGCCCTGCCTCATTGCAGATATCTTTCCAAACTTTAGTAAGCCCTATACATACAATTTAGCCATCTTTCTGCTAGTTTTGTTGTATCCTTGTATTCCCTTCCTGGTGTCAGGAATACTATTCTATTTCTACATCCAAGAACTTAAGCTGCGGTCTGTTCTAATGAGTCTTTCACTGATTATCCTTTTTTCTTGAGTCCTTGCCATAATGAATCCAGATGTACCATGAATTATACTAAGCTCTGAGAAGACCATGGTAAGCAAAAAGAGTGTCTCTTTCCTGGTGAATCTTAGCATCCAGTTAAAGATGTCAATAATAAACTCTGGTGATTTAAAAAAAAAAATCTGGATGATGTTATTACAGTCTGTAATAGGTGGATTCAACTTTGTGATTTCAGGGCAAGTTTCTGTTAGGAAGTTTTATTTGAGATTTGAAATGCAATTTAAGGTTTACAAGAGAAAGGAGAGAGAGAGTATGAAGAGGTTAAGGGTTTTCATTCACGTCTTGGTGGCTGTAAATGAATAAATGAGGGGGAGCATATGGTGAGATGGGGCTGAAAAAGGCAGCCACATTCAGGTCATGCAAGGCTTTGCAGGCAATGTTGAGATCTTTAGATTTTGTTTGTTATTGTTCTTGTTTTCTTTCCTTTTTTTTTTTTTTTAAATTCTAAGAGTACTGGGAAAATCGTTAAAATTGTGTGTGCCTGTATGTCTGTGTCTGTTTCTATGCATATTCTTGCATGTCTGGGGTACAACAGATGACAAAATTAAATTTGAGTTTTAGAAAGCTCAGTATCCAACTTATACAAAATTTAGATCCCTGCATATTTTTGTCACATTTCTTCAGAAACGTAAAAGACTCCCATGTGCTGCTATTCCTCTCCAGCATCTTTTACTCCTCTGCGCAATTAGAGTGCATTCGATTCCTAAGTGTATTGTCTGTGTCGACCTACAGACATGTCTTCCCATACTGGGTGTCTGTGACATCATCTTCAAACGTGTATCCCGTTAGTGTTTGCTATCATTCATTCTGGACACCAGTCTCTACCTGTCTTCCCATATTTCCCCTCATCAGCTCGTTTCAATCCTGCCCCAAATGAATTGGTCTAATTTTTGATATTCACATTCTTCTTTCAATCCACCTATCTTACCACCTACTCAACTTCTTAGATCCCTTTTGGCATCTTGTAAAACCATTGAAATCTGAGCTCAAAATCTACACATGCTCCTGCTTTTATAAAGGATTTTTTTTCAATTTGTACTATATGAAAAGACATTTTAACCTACTTTGCTGTATTTTTTAAAAAATAATTTGAAAGCAGGAATTGGAACAAGAGTAACTACTGAGAATTAGCCTAAATTCATGGAAACACTTAATTTTTCTGGATCTGATTTTAGCCCTAGGGCAATGCTTTTGACAGCATATGGTTTAGATTTGGCATAAAGAGTGGAAGCATGCTGAAATCACTGCCTAGGGATTCACAGTCCTTTAATACAGAAGTGTTCTAGTTAGGTTTGGTCAGAGATCACAGAAGCATATTTCCAGAGAATGCTACAAGGCATGAAATGTACTAAAGAATACAGCACTGAAACCCCAGGACCACAATTCAGCAACCATTATTAGGCAGCCTACTATATTTCAGGTAATGTATTACACATTGGGGACATAAAGATTTTAGGTTTTGGTCCCCTATTACAATTATAACTTTGACCTAGTTCTTTCCTCAAACAGCTTATATTATAAAGGGACAAGAGATACCTAATAACAGAATGAGAAAGTACTAGCCAAGCAATTTTGCTAAAAAGGCTATGAGAATCTAGGGAAATAAGCTATTTGCTCAGACAGTGGGGGAGAAGGAAGGTATTACAGAGTAGTTGGCATTTAATCTCTGACATAAAAAATGAACATGATGTGTCTAGGAGTGGGTGATGACATTTCAGGTAAATGGAGAGATAGATGCCAAAGAAGGGAGATGGGATATTGCGTGATCAGGCAACATCAGTCAGATGTACTAAAAATCATGTGCAGGCATACAATCAAGGATATGGGAGTTAAAAAGACAGATTTGTATCAGTTTACAAGAAATATGTTGTAAGGATTGATGCCTAACTTCAAAATACTTTAAGCCCTGATTGGATGAAGGTGATTTGGGGTTGCAAGTAACCCTAACTACTTTTTAATCACAAAAATGCATTCTATAAGGAGATAACACTATCCGAGGCCTCAATTTATCTCTATAATATCATTGTCAGCATACAATGCAAAATAAACAGGCATATAAACAGATGAGATATCCTAATTGATACCAAGAGCAAGAACAGATAGAAGATCGAGTTATCAGGTATGGATTCTAAAAAATAATATGTTAGAAAAAAAACCAAAAGACAAGATAGAGAATTCTCACAGTTAAATGGAAACTATTTTAAAGATTTAATGAAAATTCTATATTTAAAAAATTATAGGTGAATTTATTCATTTAATAGATGGATTTAATGTAGATTAGATACAACAGAAAAGATTTTCTGCACCTGAAATACCGGTAAGAAATAGTATGCAAAACAAAGCACAGAGAGGCAAAAGTTAGAAAATCAGAAAAAGTGAGAGAGACATAGACAATACAATTCCTCACATAACATACTGATAATTTAAGTCTTTAAAAAGAAAAAAGAAAAAGAATGAGAAACATTTGAAGAGCTGATGGCTCAGAGTTTTCAAAAATAGGACAGCAAATTATAAAATCAAGAATTATTACAAACTCAAGAAGTATAAGGAAAACCATATTTAGATAGCTTATAAGCTGCTAAAATGAAAAACATAGAACATCTTCAAAGCAGCCAGAAGAAAAAAGACATATCTGCAGAGCAAAAAAATAAATAGAAGTGATAGTTAGCTTCTCAAGAAATAATGAAATCTCAGGGTGCCTGTCTGGCACTGTCCATGGAGAAGGCAACTCTTGATTTCAGGGTTGTGAGTTTGAGACCCATGTTGGGTGTAGAGAATGTTTTAAACAAAAGAAAGAAAGAATACAATTTAGAAGCTTACATTATCAAAAGCTGAAAGAAATTATCTGCCAACCTTGGACTCTCTACCCAGTGGAAAGTATTCTTAAAACAAAACCAAACCAGACTTTTGCTTCCAGCTAAACTGGTATTTACTTTGACTGCAATTGTTCTGCCATCAGAAACAACCAGAAAAACGAAATCAAATTCATGAAACACTTTTCAAGATTTGGACATCAGGCAACAAAGGAGAGACATCCCAGAGAGACAGAAAACAAATAAGGTTAGTCTGATGATTGGCCAAATGCTTTGAGACATTTCCAGGTTGCAGCATGGGAGGTGAACACATGCAGATATAGGCAGACTCCCTGAGTTTAGGAGATAGAGTTCAGGGGCGCCTGGGGGGCCCAGTTGGTTAAGTGCCTGCCTTTGGCTTATCAGGCTACCACTAGGTGGGGAGTCTGCTTCTCCTTCTCCCTCTCCCTCTCTACCCCCACCCCCCACTCATGCTCACTCTCTGGCTCTCACTCACTCTCTTCTCTCTCTCAAATAAATAAAATCTTAAAAAAAAAAAAGAAGAAGATAGAGTTTAGGATTCTAGGAAAATAAGGTAACTACAGATTACTAGGCAGAGTCCTAGAGATTAGAAAGCTCATAGAGAACACCAAAAATCTGTAGAGAATCCTCCTCAAATTTCCAGCAGATAATTATTAGTGAATGCATGTAAGAAAACTACCTGTTGTTAAAAAAAAAAAGAAAGAAAGAAAAGAAATCCAAAAGGCTTAGAAGAAACTCACCTGGCATTTATTCATGGTGGGTGTGCCTATTTTCTCCAGCTAGATGGGAAAATCTTATAATTCATTTGGCATTGGGTAGAGTGCACAGAAAAGTCTTGCCTCGATAGTAAGAAATAATTAGGTCAAGATTAAACACTGATTGTCTTTTGCCAAATAAATCATAAAAGTAGGACATGAAAAGATCCTAATGATTCCAAGTAAATTAACTGTGTCCCAGAACAAAACTCAAGAATATTTATAAGAATACAAAAGTATCTAGCTCCTTAGTTCCCAACAAGGTAAAATTCACAACCTAATCAAAGATTATGAGATATAGGAAGAAGCAGCAAAATACTTTAAATTTGGGAGAAAAATCAATCAAAGTTGATTAAGAGCTAACACAGATGTTAGATTTAGCAGATAAGGATATTAAAGCAGTTATTACAACATACTCAATATGTTAAAAAGTAAAGTGAAGACATTGAAAATATTTTTTAAAGACCCAAAATAAAACTGAGAGATAAAAACTTCAATAACTAAGAAGAAAAATGCATTGACTGGATTAAAGCCAGATAGGAAATTTCAGAAGGAAAAAATAGGATACTTGATACAGCAATAGAAATTATCTAAATTAAACACAGAGGAAAAAAAAATTAAATGAAGAGTATCAGTGAGCTATAGTGCAATTTCAGGGACATGACCTATGGGTAATTGGATTCCCCCATAGGATAGGATAGTGAAAGGGGACAATAAAACATTCATTGAAGAAAAAGTGGTCCATGATTATCCAAATTTGATGAAAACTGTAATTTCAGATCTAAGAAGTTCAATGCAACAAAGTACATCACTTGAAATGATATGATGTTAGATATAAACAACAAACTCTAAAGTAACCAATAAAAAAACCACAGTTTATAGTTTATAAGCTAAAAATGGAAATTAATTGGAATCATGAAAAACAAACAAAAACCTCAATTTAAAAAGAAGACAGAAAAAGCAAGATGATAGGCTTAAATCTAACTGTATCAATAATCACACTAAATATAAACATATAATATACGATATAAAGGCACAGGTAGTTTAAAAGTAAAATAATGAAAAATATATACCATGTTAACTTTAATCCAAATAAAATTAGAATAGCTACAATTAATATAAAAAACTAGGTTTTAAGGCAAATAGTACTGCCAGGGATAAACAGAGATAGTCTATAGTGATGAAGGAATCCATTCATCATTTCTGTCATAGGCACAAGTATCTGGTTAATTCATAGTATTAGGTATGTCTGTTTATTCACATGTCATGATACATATGATATCTAGTTATATGAGTTAATTTTATTTCTACATTAAATTAAGGAGATATCTATAGATCATTTTATTACGGAAATGGAGCATTATATATTATTTGCTACTAAATATTCGTACTAGTGCAACAACACGGATGAACCTTAAAAACATTACAGAAGGGAAAGCAGCCAGATCAAAACAAACAAAATAAACCCACATATTGTGTGGTTGCATTTTTTTTAATTTTAAAAAAGATAAAATTAATCATGGTGAAAGAAAGTAGATCAAAGGTAGTCTGGGAAAAGACTTGTCAGGATTGACTGCAGTGGAATACAAGAATACTTTTTTAGGTGCGGCAAATGTCCTGTATCTTGTGTCATGGCAGTTGGATAGATACATATACACATTCACCAAAACGCATTGTATTGTATGCTTAGAGTATTTCCATTTTATTTTAGGTAAACTATATCTCAATAAAATTTATTAAAACATTTATGCTAGAATAAAAAGCGGGTGTTGGTTCTGACAAGGCTGAAAGCTGTTGGCTTCCATCTTCGTATTCTCAAGCATTTGTTGAGTTCATTTCTTTCTCTCATTTACATTCACCTCTTTTTTTTTTCATCACTAGCAGTTGGTGGCAAAAAAATTATTTTCCTTTCTTTTTTTAATAACATCATCTATTTCCTTCTCTACCCAGCTACAGCCAAACAACCCAAATGGCACATCAAGGTGTTGTCATTTTCTGGGCCAAGAAAACTTCTGTCCCATGCTTTAAAATTGAAATATTTTGCCTCTGGTGATATAAAGTAAATTACAAAAGAAAATCAAAGTTGTCTTAAGTTTTGGATTCTATTTCTTTATGTATACATACATAGAAAAATGTTTTATTACTGTCATTTATAGATGCAGGTGAGGACAGAACACTGGTAAATATAAAATGTGAGGAGTTTTATGCTTTAATAACATGAGATATACTCGTGCCCCACCCCTCATTGTGATCAGTAACGTTCATTTTTGAAATGGTGGTCAGAACAAGAAGGAAAGACTGCCTATGCGGAGTGGCACGTGTGTTTAATAGAGTTCTCCATCCACTCACTCACAGACACTTTCAGCTCAGCAGTGTTCCTTTCTAGATTGAACTTCTCAAGGAGATGATTATCAAATCAGAAAATGATGTCCCAGGTTTCAGCCTGGCATTTACAAGAACTGTTGAATATCTGATTGAGAATAATTGCAAAATATCTCAGAATGATTGCTGAGTCAAGCTGTGCTGTATCTGTCACCAAGTTACCACACATTCCAGATTAGTTTATACTTAGTCTTTAAATTATGCTTGTGGGAAACAGAGTAATATATATTTAATTAATGTTATCATGAGTGAAAATTCTGACATTCCAAATCAAACGCAACATTTATTAATAATAATATAAAACATTAGCTGCATTCTTTGCTAACAGTCAGTGGGTCAAATGAACAAACGGATAAAGTGAACCTCATTTTAGTCGAAAATTTAATGCACTCTCATTGGGGGCCGACATTATTTTGGAAAATGCTTGTGCTTGGAGAATAGAACATCTCCATGCTTTTCATCTTTAAAACTACTTCCTAACAGAACTTAAGAGATTCTGGGATGCAACTTCTAAAAGCCAAAGAAATTAACATTCTCACTTACCTATCTTAGGTTTTTTTTATTGGCAGCATAAACCACTGAGCAGAAAGACTGAAATATTTAACATATATGTGCTAAAATTTTTGTATGTTGATAGTATCAAGAGATACATGTTACACATATATGCTTAAACCTGTGATATATATTTATTACATGTAATACCACTATCATTAATACCTGGTGCATATGATATATATATCACATATATATATAATTAAACATATTATAGCATATATGTTTTATATGTATATATGTGTGTGTATGTCTTAAAATGTATTTTATGTGAGTTTTCAATTCTTTTTAGTCCATTGCATAAAAGTTTAGCTTAAGGGAAAAAATCAATAAAAGAGGTAGCAAGAATGAAAAATTAAGACTCATTTACTTTATATTAGTTGTTTCATTTAATCTTCTTAACAACACTGGGAAATAGGCACTAGAATGTCCGTTTTGCAGGTAAAGAAATGAAGATTATAAAATAGTTAATAAGTAGAATAGAGGGCTTCGTACTTATGCTTATAGGCTTCTATTAATTCTGAGCTATGCAACTACAAAGAAAGTACGGCATATTGATTAAATAGGCTTGTCATCCAAGCCAAATGCTTAGTTCTTATACATTTCAAACAATTGAAATCATCATGGCACTTCTTTCCAACTCTGAGATAATCAGAGCCAAAGAAGTTTAGTCAGGATGCTTAATACATCTAAAGATTCATTAACAAAAATAAAATGAACCAATGCCAACATCAGGGAGCCATGATCAAAAGGCCAAATTAGATACTACTGAATGTGTCAGCATTCTAGTGAGATTAGGAAGATTAGAAAAAAAAAAACACTCTGTTATTCCAATAAACCATTAAAACTAGCATTATGTCTTTAAGTGACTGCTATAATTTATACCAAAAACATCTGAAGGCTATCAGTGGGGTAAATTAGTACTGAAAATCAAATGCATATCCATTTAATTACTTAATCAATTACTTATTTTTTTAGATGATATATTGTCTTGTTACTGAATACTCAGAAGCTTCTGATATGCTTCTCAATTACATCTTGTTCTCTCAACAGATATCATTAGCATGATGGAGCCCCTTGTTCTTCTCACAAACACTAATACAATGGGCTCTATTTGAGAATTCCCCGAATTGAAAAGCTACCCAGAAAATAACACAGTAGGCATCTAAACTTCTGTTGTCTGTGTCCTTGGAGGTTGTTTCAATTCACTATATAATGATCCTAGAGGTTAACCTATTGTTTGATACTTTACTGGATTAATGAAAATAGGTCATCTATGGGATGCCTGTGTTGCTCAGCCAGTTGAGCATCTGCCTTCAGGTCAGGTCATGATCCCAGGGTCCTAGGATTGAGCCTCACATCGGTCTCCTTGCCCAGGGGGCTGGCTGCTTCTCCCTCTGCCTGCTGTTCCCCCTGCTTGGGTTCTCTCTCTCTCTGACAAATAAATAAATAAAATCAAGGAAAGAAAAAGAAAATCGGTCACCTATGATACCCAACCTTTTTTTATATGTCATTTTAAGAGATGAAGTAGTGTATGATCCATCCTAGATTATGTTTTTGTGCCCATATAAGCCTGTTTTTCCTGGGCTTATCATGATGACCATGTTTGTAGTCTGATTATCAAACATTATACAAAGAGTTCTTAAAAGAACTAAGGAGAACATGACAAAAAAATTAGCCAAGAAGTACTGAGAAATGCACACAATCACATAAACATATACACGTATCTATTTTATTCATTGTATTGCTTGTATGGGTTTGAATTATTAGTTGTAGTTATTTTATGAAATTGTTTCTATAAGATCTTAGCTCATGGCTATCAGAATTTATTTAAAAAAAAAAAGAGTTAATGGCTTTAAAAAAGAAAACATCAGGGCACCTGGATGAGACTCAGTCAGTTGAGTGTCTGATTTTTGGTTTTGGCTCAGGTCATGATCTTGGGGTCCTGAGATTGAGCACCACATGGGGCTCCACACTCAGTGGGGAGTCTGCCAGATAGTCTCTCTCTCTCTTCTCCCTCTACCCACCATTCACTCCCACCATCTCTCTCTCTCTAAAATAAATAATCTTAAAAAAATATTTTAAAAAATCAGTCAGGAAATAATTAGAAATTCATTTCATATGTATTGTATGAACTTTGCCAATCTTTCATATAATTGTTGTTATACTCATTTTACAGATAAGAAACCTGAAGCTAAGAGACTTTGTATTCTCTGTGGTACAATGTAATTGAAATGTTAGGAGTTGAACTTGAGTCCAAGTCTTACGTCTCTACAGTCAGCACTTTATCCAATGTAACATAAATAGAAATAGAAAATAATTCCTATTTTTCCTTCCTTCCTTCCTTCCTTCCTTCCTTCCTTCCTTCCTTCCTTCCTTCCTTCTGCCTTCCTCCCTCCTTCTTACCCTCCCTTCCTTCCTTCTTTGTTCCTTGCATCTATCCTTTTATTGATGACATTTTTGCATACATAGAATAGTATAAACAGGTAAACTATATTCTATATTGTAGTCATTATTTATTAGGAAATAACTCTTCCATTCTATGGTTGTTCTCTATCTGGAGTCTGAAATACTCAAAGTTTAATTTTAAAGGACTTAAAATTCCTAACTATGTTTACTGTAAATCTATTCAGCTGGAAGATGCCGTTAGAAGATGCTCCAAATTATTTAAGTCACCAAAAGTGGTACTTGCATTCCCTGGCACATAGTAGGTACTCAATAAAATACAATTTAGATTTTGAACTCACTAGAGCTGCTTAAACATAACAAGTCAGCTTCATCAACCATTCCCGGATTGATATAGTAATGATAATGGAATATAAACTAGAAAGCATTAACTGCCTCTTAAAGAACATAAATTGGCTATAACAGAAAAGGAGAAAGCTAAGGAGCAAATACTACCAAACTACAAAAGAGAGACACCAAATGCCATTGATTTCTTATATAGGCCTTACATTTATGTCAGTGAGAAAAAAGTAAAGATTAATAGCTATATATATTCTCAAGTAAAGGATGCTACAAAAATGCACTGCCCCTCTTGTCATTGATGAACAATATGCTTAACGACTTATTGAGTTTAGTGAAATATCAATTTCTATCACTAGTAAGGAACGAAAGTTCTCAGCCAGGGGCAAAATCAAGCTTAACCATTGAAAACCAGTTGAATAGATTCCATTGAATGTTTCATACCTTGATTAGGAAAATATTTACATGAGAAAAAAAAAGTTAACTATAAACTTGTCATTGTTATGAGTTTGTTCTTAATGTTCTATGGATCTGTCTCAGAAATGAAAGACAAACTACACAAAAAAATTCCATCAAAATGATTTTGAAAAGTTAAAAAAGAGCTGTTTTTTTGGTGCTAAATTCAAATATATTGTGATTTTAAATAAAGTTATACTTGTCTAATTTGATTTTTTTCTGATTATAATGAAAAAATGTCCTAATCAATATTA
This sequence comes from Ursus maritimus, assembly GCF_017311325.1. NCBI lineage: Eukaryota > Metazoa > Chordata > Mammalia > Carnivora > Ursidae > Ursus > Ursus maritimus. The sequence goes on from NW_024426996.1 coordinate 37,020,249, forward strand.
TTATTAATGTGTTGGAATGAAATTGGGTTGTATACCTCCAGAGATAAATTTTTGCTAGATTAAAATATTTCTACAAACTTTTCCTTCAAATTTTAACACTTTCTGGCAAGTAAAGCAGAAAGTGAGAGACAGTTGGTTTACCTTTGGTCAGTTGATAACACAATATTTTTTTATATTGAAATATAAAATATTGATTACTTAACCATATCATTGATATTTCAGTGATTCATGGCACACTAGTAATGTCTGAGTCCTTGGTCTTTTCATTCACTTTTAAATGACAAATATGAAATAAAAAGACTCAAATCACCACTTCAATTTTTGCATGTTCTGTTACTTTAGGACACCCCATGCATAGATTGTATGAGCATGATCATGAATTAATGTTGGGATGGAATAAATATCTCAGTATGACATACAGTCTTTAAAGAATAAGAGAAATTACACAGGTCAGTCGTTTTCAAATTGCATTCTGGGGGAACCCTAGTGGATATGGCTTATGGACACCTGCCCTCACTTACCAATGGCCAATGGGCATAGAGTAGAGTGGCAGGGCTCCTTTCTCCTACTTGCACTTCAGTCAGAATAGGTGTCCTCTACTATATATAAATGTATATATATATATAGTATATATATATACACATATATGTATAAAAGTTTTAAAGAAATATATATACATACAGTTTTTAAGAAATATTTTAAGAAATATTTTATTTCAGCAAATTTCTGGGGCTAAAAATTTGAAAACACATATTTAATTAAATTATAATTACTATAAATGATATATTAGTAATTCTCATTTATTAAGCTCTTTTCAAATATCAGGGATATATCTATATTCTTTTATCTAATTTTGTCACAATGAAAAAAGATATCATTCTATTTTCCTAGTGAAAAAAATATATATGTGTGTATATATATGTGTGTGTGTACACGTGTGTGTGTGTGTGTGTATCACATCTTCCTTATGCATTCATCAGTCAATGGACATTTGGACTCTTACTGTAATTTAGCTATTGCTGATAATGCTGCTATAAACATTGGGGTGCATATATCCATTTGGATCAGTATTTTTGCATCATTTGGGTAAATTCTTAGTAGTGCAATTGCTGGATTGTAGGGTAGTTCTATTTTTAACTTTTTGAAAAAAACTCTGTACTGTTTTCCAGAGTGGCTGCATCAGTTTGCATTCCACCAACAGTGCAAGAGGGTTCCCCCTTCTCCATATTCTTGCTATCACCCATTGTTTCCTGTGTAGTTAATTTTAACCATTCTCATAGGTGTGAGGCGATATCTCATTGTAGTTTTGATTTATATTTCCCTGGTGATCAGTGATGTTGAGCATCTTTTCATGTGTCTGTTAGTCATCTGTATGTTTTCTTTGGAAAAATGTCTATTCATGTCATCTGCCCATTTTTTAACTGGGTTATTTGGTTTTTGGGCGTTGAGTTTGATAAGTTCTTTATAGATTTTGGATACCAACCCTGTATCAGACATGTCATTTGCAAATATCTTATCCCATTTCAAAGGTTGCCTTTTAGTTTTGTTGATTGTTTCCTTCACTGTGCAGAAGCTTTTCATCTTGATGAAGTCCCTAGAGTTCATTTTTGCTTTTGTTTCCCTTGCCTCCAGAGATATATCTAGTAAGAGGTTGCTATGGCCGATGTCAGAGATTACCATCTGTGTTCTCTAGGATTTTGATGGTTTCCTGTCTCAGATTTAGGTCTCTCATCCAGTTTGAATTTATTTTTGTGAATGGTATAAGAAAGTGGTCCAGTTTCATTGTTTTGCATGTTGCTGTCAAGTTTTCCCAACACCATTTATTGAAGAGACTGTCTTTTTTTCCATTGAATATTCTTTCCTGCTTTGTCAAAGATTAGTTGACTATATAGTTGTGGGTCCATTTCTGGGTTTTCTATTCAGTTCCTTTAACCTATGTGCCTATTTTTGTGCCAGTACCATACTGTCTTGATCACTAAAGCTTTGTAATATAATTTGAAGAATTGTGGATGGAATTGTGATGCCTCCAGCTTAAGATCAAGTGTAGTATCCGTTCTTATCAGTTTAATTGCTAACTTTAATTCTCAGCATAACTAATTCTTAGGACAATAAATCTAAAGACAATACCTGAAAAACACTGTTCTGGATGTAAGAAATTTTACCCCTACAAGTTTACCTTATATATGTTGAGTTGTGATTTCTCCTTTGCTCAGACCAATACTTGATGCATTTCTAAACATTCTGGAACACCTACAACCAGGTTTAAGTATAGAAGTGAAGGGAAACAGGGATGAGTAAGTTTAAGTGTTATTCACCTGAACAGATGTGAAGGCTACTACATATCTATAACATCGTAAAATTTCACCACTGTTATAAAAGTTTATCAGAAAAAGAGGCAGGGCTGGGGATTTCATGTAAGTGAAATTTAGTAGAACATTAGTTATGTACAATCAGTGGGAGTAATGAGAAGGCGTGGGCAGAGGACAAATATAAGCCCAAATCATGGATAAAGAAAAACTGCACTAATCTCTTGATTATTGGGGAAAGATTAATTGGTTAAACCCCAGCAGGCAGCTGATTCTAAAACAATAGTGAGGCTTCTGTTGATTACTGCTATTTGCCAGCCATGTAGTCCAACACCTTTGGGCTGATCCATATTTGTATCTGATGAGAGTGGAGGAGGGGAAGTAAGAGGCAGGAGGGAAGTGAAAAGGAAGAACAGGCAAGTTATAATCAGCTCTAATCAGATGCTGCCTAATCATGGAAGAAGCCCTCTGTGTCTTAGCACAGCCAGTTTGCATTCCCAAGTATTCTGTGGGTAGAGAGTTTGCCCTGTATAAGAATGCAAAATATTGAATTATTAGTGTATAGGACAAGGCAAGTTCTAGTCTTCTGAATTCCCAGGTACTCACACATGTATATATCCTACTTTCAAATATAGACTCCACTGGTAAATTTATTGACTTTAAAGTAACTCATCTCAAATTCCCATTTTGTACATCATGTTTGCTATGCTAATACATGACAGATAATTATAAATAATATGTAGCATACAAGGCTCTCTCAAGCCAATAATAAAGTTTTATATTTTTCTGTTAAAACTTTTAACAAATTGGCAAATCATTAAATCATGCATCAAAGAAGACACTTATTGATCCATTCAACAAATAGCGATGATCTCTCTACTCTGTTGCCAGGATCTATGTTACAAGCCAGAAACTGGGATAAATAAAAGAAATATGACCTCAGTCTTTATATAGATTAATTTCCTGGGAGAGATGACAATATCAACAAACCATGTGAGCAGACATATACATTAATTATAAGTTGTAATAAATGAATTATGGGAAGTATGCTGGAAATAGTTTGAGAAAAATGTAAGGACTGTGGCTAGACTGATTAGGAAAAGACTGTCTGAAAAAGTTTCACTGCAGTGGAGACCAGGAGCATGAGAAGGAGCTCTCATGAGAAAGATCAGGGAAGGAAAAAGGATATGTAAAAGCTCCTTGGATCTAAAATGCTTTACATTTCTAAAATCTTAAAAAATATTAGTGAGTCTGGAGTACAGAGAAATAGGCAGAAATTTTGCAGCTACGGAAGGAGGCGAAGAGTTTAAATGGGAGATCAGTTAGAAAGTTATTGTTTTATTATGGAGAGACATGATGACTTCCACTTCTAAGCACATGGCAATAGGGATACTCCACATTGTTTTCAGCTAGAATCTACATAAGCTACTGATGGGTTGCAGAATGAGGTAAAGAACTCCTGTGTTTCCAGCCTGAGCACTGAAGTGGTAGCGGTGTCATTTACTGAGATGGCGCAGGCTTAGGGATAGATAGGTATGTCTTTATCTGTGTGTGTGCTGTACCACATGGGTATGTGTACATGCGTTGTTTAAGAATTAAGAGTTTAATTTTGGAGATACATTTTGACTTTTATGAGAGATAAGTGGGTATATTAAGTAGACAGCTAATGTGAGTTTCTGGCATTAAGATAACGGTCGGACATATGTATTTTGGAATAGTCACCTATTATGAGCATGGATGAGATCACCTATGAAAGCAGTGGAGAAAGTGGAATAAATGAGAAATTTCTTTTTCTTTCTTCTTTCTTTCTTTCTCTCTCTCTTTCTTTCTTTGTCTCAATGATAAAAGCCAATCACTGCTCAAAGACATAAAGGGAATTCAAGATTGCCACATATAATAATTATTTATTGATTTAAACACCTTCTTCATCCTTTCCCATGGATACACAAGCATTGATGCTTCCTAAAACCCTTACTTCTGATTTAGGGCAAAGTTTAAGGGTACAAATACTACATACTAAATATGCATCCAAAGTCTAGGCCCAGACTAATCTTTTAACATACTTATACATGCGCCAAAATGTATCCATATGAAGTAAAAAATGTGTCCATATGAAGTTAAATATCTTTCAAAGACAAAATAAAAATTGATCTCAAATAGTAATATCAATAATCACTATAACTGGTTTCTGGTGTATTTTCTCAATTTATTCAAAGTGAAAAATTGATAAAAATGTATCAATTATGACTTATCCATATATTATGAATTTGTGTTTCACATATGTTGATATATTTTTAAATGTCTTGTAAGGTATTTAATGTTTGCAATGGCCTTTAATTCTTCAATTTTTCTGTTACAGGTCATTTTATATTTTAAAATGAATTACAACTACCTCTATATAACTACTTTTACATAAAGTCTTTAAGAATTAAAAAATTTTGTCTTCTAGACAAAAAAGATCTCTTTTTTAATTTTAGAATGAAGGTGTGGATCTAGTTCTCAAACTTTGCTGATCACAGGAGTCATACAGTAAACAGCTTTTTAAAAAGTGATTTTAGATGTCAGGATCAGTATCTCCTACCGAGAAAATACCTCACAGAATTTTTAGCATACCATTCAGGTTTTAACCAACAAAACCAGATTTCTCCTATAAGACTTACAGGGGTCTCTCATTTCCAAGGTTCTCTGTAGATGTACTGCCAAAGGGAGAAGACCCATCTGGTACTGTGGAACATTTGTTGATTAAATAATCTGTAGCCATGTTCCAACATATTCCAGAATTGTTTGATAAAAATTGTTCCTGTCATTGATCAGGCATACAGATATAGGGCAAATATAAATGTTTAATAAAGATTCTTGAAGTTATAGCCAAAAGCCTAGAGAGAAGTGCTTGGAGGCATCTATTTGCCCTGCCTTTTACTTTACTAAAAGTAGAGAGGACCACTTTGAAAACATTATGTTAAACTGCTTTTGTAAAAAGTTGTATAATGTGTGTGTTGTGTGTGTGTGTCTATGTGAGTGTGCACACACATATGCTTTTAGTTTATAAATCCACTGAATAGTAGATTAGATCTCCTGGTACTTTCTTCTAATCTTTCCTCCCTAGCATTTTATGTTTGTCCAAATAACATCCTTTTTTGTCTTTGCCATATGTGCATAATCATCTCTGGGGTCTGATAGAGAAAAGAAGGGAAAAAAATTAAACTGGTAAGTAAATGCAGTGACTTATTCTTTTTCCCCTAATACTCTGCTCACTCAAATTGTCAAGTGTAAAACTTGAAATGTGTAAAAGAGTTTATGATTATCTGGTATCTTCACACTTGGCCTGAAATGAAACTATTTTCACCTAATTGCAGTCACAGCCCACCTCCTTAAATGCGCTCCATACATCACTTCTACTGCTGATTATTCCCTAGGCAGTAGAACACAGTATCACTAAATTTTCTGTTGCTAAAAATATAGATGCCTAGTGTAATCCCCAAAACTGTTAGAAAACAAATAGTTGGCTATTCAGCTGTCACCCTGACTTCTATGCTATTCTCTAAGAGAATAATTTTCTATTATTTGTCACAAGTATCTTACTCCCTAGAAATAAAATTTGCCTTGAGGTGTGAATCTGTGCTCCTTCTTGAAGTCAATGGGATTTAAGATTTTGTGTTGAAGGGCATAACTTAAGTGGTGAATGCCATGTCACTTTGCCAATAACTATTACTCTTCCGTGTGTCTTTGCTGCATTCCTATTTTCTAACATTTTTTAATGAAATATTTCAAGGAAAAAATATAAGATAATCAATGTACAATAGCACCTACCTCTGTCAAATATTAATATTTTAGTTTCCTTTATTTTTAAGAAATAATGGATAACAGAATCAGTGGAAATCTTCTCTATACCCTTTCCAATCCACTGTTACTCATTTTTCCCTAAGTAGACTGCTAATATGAATTTAGTTTTTAAAATTCCAAATTCTACATTTATATTTATATATTTATACATGCACACAATATATAGAATTATAATATGTATGTTAAATTTTATATAAATGGAAGATGGCACAAATGGAAGACAGTAAGCTCACTTTGTCCCATGGATACAACTAGGTAATACTCACATCAGTGTAAATGATCCAGAAAACAACCCAAAGCCTGGCAGAACAGACTCTCCACTGCTAAATGTACAAGGGGCACATGAAGAGGGTAGGAAACACAGAGGTGCTGTAAGGAGCTAAACAGACCTGTGAACCTGTCTACAGGAGGGAAGGATGTTGCAAGTGCAGAAAGGGGAGGAAGAAACAGACACGCCAGGAGTGGGGAAGACAAATCCTCATAACATTTGGCTATTAAAATCAGGTGCATAATTTTGACCATGACTTATAATAAAAACAATACAAACTATACTATAATCCCTCTAAAATATACAACCACTCTTATGCACAAACTAAAACAAAATATTCACAGTATAATAATTATCCTTCTTATTTGTGATATATCCTGATATGTTATTTTGTATTTTATTTTAAAAGTATAATTACCTGAAATGCTGGTCAAGACCCATTAATTTGGTTTTATAACCCAGCAATGAGGTCATAAGTTACAGTTGGAAAAACTCTACTCTAAGAATACACTTAGAAGAGAAATTGCCTGTTCTTGTGGTAAACTTCAAATTTAAAGAAATGTATTTACAGATACATTCTTCTAATGTGAGGCAAAGTAAGGAATTTTAATGCCAAAGGGGACTAAGCTAGAGATGGAACACTAGAGGGAGAGAAACAGAACGCCAGAGAGAGTTTAATGTTAAATACGTGACTTGTACATCCCAAAAGAATGGGTCTGCTGTTCATTTTCTGATTGGGTTGAAGTAATTTTTTTTTCTTATGTTAAACAATTTCTTACCAAAATTTTGAGAACTGATTGCAAACAGAACTCTTTTTTTGTTTGTTTGTTTCCTGTTCTTGAAAATACCCTTCTTATCTAAAGCTGGAGACTTACCCTATCTACTATATAACCTATCCTATTTCAAATGTTTTCCGCCCAACAGCACTTTCTTTCTCTTCAACTTAGCAGAAACATATTTTGTTTTGCTGCTTTGCTTGATCAGAATTCTAAATTCTCTAGCTGTAATTTTTCTTGCCACATAATATTAATGCAGGCATTTCCATTCTATTCTACAATAACACTAAGAACATATTGCCCAGAACAGTAACATTTTCAGTAGATTAGTAGTTTTGCACTTGAAATGGAACACACGGTAACATTTGGCTTTGTCAGGAGGCAATACGACATACAGCTCTAGTCACATTTTCTCTCCATGAACTTAAATCTCCACCGATTACAGACACAAGAAGTATAATAGTCGACATTCTGACAAATAGGTAATATGTAAAGTCTCCGTATATCAACACTGTGCAGAATTCCTTTGATTAATTTACATTCACCTCCAGTAAATAGTAATTCCCAATCCCATAAACAGGGATTTGCATGTATAATAGAGCAATAGAAAGGTGTCGTCAACATGTTGATCTCATAGCTCTGCAGTTCGCGGGTTTTCTCAGGCAATTATTTAAGCATGTCTATCATATTGTGATTATACTTCTGGAGAACAGGTGGCATGTTGTGCAAAGCTATATAGAGTACAGAAATATATCAGTTCAGATAAAACAATGAATCATTTTCTTTAAATTTCTCAGTCCTTCTTATTTTAATTTGAAACAATTTAAATGAATACATTACTTTCCCAGTTACATGGCACTCAAAATGTACCATATTTCTCACCTGAAGGCATAAACTTTAGTGACATCCTAATCATTTTCACTGCAACCGATGCTTGTGCTATAAACCGAGGATTGAATCGTAGGTAGAAAATAAACAGCGGGAGCAGATGAATTCCTAAAAACAAATGATGTCTATTTGAATGCAAATATCCCCATTAATAAAGAATGAGAGAGGAAGCATTTTAAAAATCAGTAATATATTAAAGTGAATTATTTTTGAGCAGGTTATTTTCCAGGAGCTCTTTAATGAGCTGTTTCTTCATATGTTGGTAACTAATTATTACATATATTTTGTATGTATTTTTAATATCCATAAACTATGGATTTGATCTTTATTTCTTGTCAGTGGATTTGAAAATAATTTGCAGAAACACACTTAAACTGCTGAGTTTCATGCTGAATAGGAAACAATGGACTGAAGACTTAATTTACTCTTCAAACTAGAAGATAAATGACAGTGTTAAATATAATATAGTGAAATGAGGATTTGAAAAGCCCATATCTAGCCTTCTTTAAAAATCTAAGAAGGTACTAAATTTTGCACTGGTAGTTGATGATGGACAGCAATCTGCCTGATCAAAACATAATATCTGTTTGATATTTTGAAGGTACTACATTTTGGATGAAGTATGGAACTTTTTAAAAAAATGTGCAAGAAAACTGGAATCATCACTTTGTTAATTGCATATATTAAGTAGGTGACAAAAAAAGGAATAATCATATTAGATGCTAATATTGTCATTATTTTCGTGATGCTGTTATGGTACTTCTGCTGGCTTCACAATTCTTTATAACCTAACCCCAAACCACATCTTTTTTTCTTGATCTGTGTCTTGCCCTTTCCCAGTCTGTGTTCTTGCACATGCTGTTCTTTCTTTTAAAAATGCTTTCCCACCTTTTCTCATACAGGCAAACTGCTGTTCATCTTTAACACCCAGGGTCAAAGGTAACCTCATCATAAGATTCCCTGCCTGCAGTGATACAGTTATTTCCACTGATTCAGTGATCAGTAGATGATTCAGTGGTCATTGCTTCAACAATCCCTTTATTAGAAGATTGACATTTTACTTTACATCTATTTTTATTTCTACCACATAAGGTTTTGAATTCTTGAAGGGTCTCTTTCTCCTACAGTTATTTGGCTACTCTAAAGGCTGTAAGACATTAATGAAAGAAATGGAAGAAGACACATAAATGGAAAAGGTATGCTGTGTTCATGGAGTGGAAGACAGTATGTAAATATGAAAATACTACCAAAAGCCATTTATAGATAGATTCAACGCAATCCTTATTAAGATTCCAAGGCATTTTTTATAGAAGTAGAAATCTTGATCTTACATCTGCCTATTTTACTCTTCGCTTATATGGCAAGGCGTGTAGGTTTATTCCGTGATCATCTCTTTCATCCAGACATACCTTGTCATTTCTACGGCCATAATCATAGTTCAATTTATCATCATCTCTTAACTGGACTACGGTAATAGTCTCTCAACTGTTATTCACTCAGGTAATCTCACCTTATGTAGTTTTTCTTAACACAGAGCAGCTGGACTGAAATGTTAAATTCTAAATCTGATATGAGGACAGCACAATCAGGATTATTTTAATTTACTTTAATAGAGTTATTTCTTTGCTATGCAACTATTCCTTCAATGGCCAAATTATCTTCTTAAGGAAAAGTCACCAAGAGCGAAAAGAGTTTTATTTTACTGAATTAAAGAAATGCGATAATTATTCAAGTAAATTATTCTCTATAAAGTGTTTACGCATCCATCTCATAAGCTATACTTGATGAATCTTTCACATGCACATTTGAGATCTTTATATTCTAAATACCCACAAATGCTCTAAGAACCCTCATTTCTTATCCTGTAAATAAGTGGGATTTTTTTCCTTTGGAAAAAATATTGCACTGTAGTCACATCAATATCATAAATACTTAAAATGTCATTTACATTTTTAAGCAACCTGAATAATTAAAAAAATGCAAATTTAGCCTACTTAGGAGTAATAACTTTATATGTAAGTTTTATGAGCTGAATTTCATTACTTATTCATAATATTCTAACAATTAAAAAAACAAAGTACTGTAACAAAAAAGTAAAAGTCAATACATAAATAAGTGGCCCTATGGCAACTTAAGCAGAGTGAGATACTTTCTTCTTATCTATTGGGGAGAAGAATTTTATCTGGGAAATAGTCACTGCTTCCAACCAAAAGAAATTACCTTCAAAATAAAAAGAAATTGCAGAATAATTTTCTTAATTCACTATTAACCAACACTCAATTATTGGGTATACTATAAACCAAAAAATATCAAATTTTAGAAAATTGGTCTTATAGGTAGACAGTAGTCTTTCTTTCTTACTAACTTCAGTCTAAATTTTACCTATTGTTGTAGCCTATTATTTGAATAACATACTACCAAACGGAAACTAAATAAGGAACAACAAATATAGTCTCTTATATTTTCAAACCAATTTGGCTTCATTATTAAGGTTTAAAACTACTTTAAAGGTAAAACAGAAGTGCATAATCAGTTTAAAATCTTATCAATTTGTAACAGTTATATGTTCATTTTTAGTGCAATTCAAAAAATTTTACCTTTATTCTTCAAATTGTTTCCTAGAAACTGCCAAGTTACATAAGAAATCCTATCACTTCTATGTTCTAAGCTATTTTGTTAATACTCATTATATTCAAAATTGTAACATTTTTATCACTTAATAAATTATTTCTATCTTCCATCTGCCTTCACATCCTTCTCACCAAGAACGATTTTTCTGTCAGGAATCATACCTTCAAAGGGCACCAGGGTGGCTCAGTCTGTTAAGCATCTGACTCTTGATCTCAGCTCAGGTCTCAACCTCACTGTTGTAAGTTCAAGCTGCTTTGGGCTCTGTGTTGAGCGTGGAGCCTACTTAAAAAAATAAATAAATAAATAAATAATGCCTTCAATTCCTTCTTTACACAAACCTCTCTTGAGCCAAAAAATAAAAATTCCAAGAGTATGATGATTAATGGTCCACATATCTTACTACTTGTTTTTAAATTTAAAACTAGAATTTGACTGGTTCTCTCAATTTTATCTAGTTATTAGATAGTAGAAGAACTGGGTCTAGAATCCAGATAATCTATTTCCTAGGACAATGTACATAAAACCCTACAGTGCCTGACACTTCAAAGGCAGTGACTCCATTAGTGTTCCCCTAAAATTGTGCTCAATGTGAAATTAACCCACTGTTTTCTGTCATCAATTGGAAAATGCTTCATCACAGCCGGGACTTGGATTTTGAAATCTGGAGTAGATTACTTCCCAAGCTCTTTTTATCAGGTGCAGAGTATTACACATTGTAGAATTTTCAGTAATAAGTCAAAATAAGATAACAATGAATTCATAGTGATGAAATATATATTTTACAAATATTTAAATACATGTCTTTGATATAAATCAATTATACTCAGGTTAATTAAACAATACAATGTGTTGGATATACTTTTTTAATCTTTCAACTCATCTTGGAACAAATCCAGAAGAACAAAGAAAAGTGGTAATATGATATATTCTCTTATTTCTCCAGATGTTTGCTGCTTTTAGGATCTTAGAAATTGTTTATAGAGAGTGGGGGGAGGGGGGAGAAGGATAATCCAGTACCTATGCTTATTTTGATGGCATTAAAAGGATCTATAAGTTTTTTCCCCCACTTTCATTGATGAACTACTGATATATACAATATGGATATTTCCCAAAAACATTCTGCTTTGCAAAATAAACAGATGAAAAATAATGCATATTATAGAATTTTATTTTCTAAAACAGACAAAACTAGTGAATAACAATATAGGACTGACCAGTGATTGCTTATGTTGGGGTGGGACGTGGAGATTGACCACGATGGTACACTCAGTGTGATGGAAATATTCTATGTAGCATCTCAGTTGTAGTTACATGACTATATAATTTTTAAAAGTCATCAAACTATACCCTTGAATGTGTGCATTTTAATGTAGTTAACTTATATACCTCAATAAATGATTATATAAAAAGCGATTCTAATTTTTGATATATTTTGGAGAGATAGCAGGTAGATGAGTGATAATTACAATATAATGCAGGATGCTAAGATAAAACTTCCTCCTAGGGAAGATATTTATTGAAATGAGCTGATGAAACTTCACAGAACTTGAGCAACGACAAGGATCTGAGAGCAACAATTATTACAGAAGGCAGGAATATGGTGTAGAGCTACAACACGACTGCTGGAGAGCTTGATTAAAGAGTCTCTAGAAATTTATGTTCCTCACCCACTTCTCCTTCCCTCCTCAGATATTTACCAAAGAGCAGATGACATAACTATATGCATACCTCATTTTATTGTGTTTCACTTTATTGTGCTTCACAGATACTGCAGATTTTATAAATTGAAGGCTTGCTGGAGACCCTGCATCAAAGCAAGTCTATTGGTGCCATTTTCCAACAGCATTTGCTCAGTTCATGTCTTTGTGTCATTGGTAATTCTCAAAATATTTCAAATTTTTTCATTCGTTTTATATTTGTTTTAGTGATCTTTGATCAGTGATCTTTGATGTTACTACTGTAATTGTTTTGAGGCGCCATGATCCACACCCATAACACAGCAACCTTAATTCATAAATGTTGTGTGTATGTTGTGTGTGTTCTGACTGCCCCACTGACCATCGATTCCCTTCCCCATTTCTCTCTGTCTCCTTAGCCTCTTTATTTCCTGAGGCACGTTAACAGTATTGGAACTAGACCAATTAATAACCCTACGTGGTCTCTAAGTGTTCAAGTAAAAGGAAGAGTTGCACATCCCTCACCTTAACCCAAACCTAAAAGTGATTAAGCTTAGTGAGGAAGACATGTTGAAAGCCAAGATAGGCTGAAATTTCATATTGTTTGAAACAATTTCATGTATTATTAGGCATCTTATACCAAACAAGAAGCCAAGTTATGAATGCAAAGTGAAAGTTCTTGAAGGAAATTAAAAAATTCTACTCCAGTAAACACACAACTGATAAGAATGTTCATGAAACAGCCTTAGTGCTGATATGGACAAAGTTTGAGAGCTCTGGAGAGAAGACTGAACCAGACACAATACTCCCTTAAACCAAAGCCTAATCCAGGGCAAGGCCCCAGCTCTCTTCAATTTTATGAGGGCTGAGAGAGGTGAGGAAGCTATGCAAGAAAAGGGTGAAGCTGGCAGAGTTTGGTTCATGATTTTTAAGGGAAGAAGCCAGGTCCAGAACATAAAGCACAAGGTAAAAGCAGCAAGTGCTGATGTAGAAACTGCAGCAAGTTACCCAGGAGAGCTAGCTAACATCATTCATGAAGGTGGCTACGCTAAATAACAGATTTTCAATGTAGACAATCTATTAGAAGAAGGAGCCATCCCTGACTTTCATATCAAGAGAGAGAGGAAGTCAGTGCCTGGCTTCAGAGTTTCAAAAACAGGCTGACTCTCTTATTAGGGGCTAATGCATCTGGTGATTTTCAGTTGAAGCCAATGCTTATTTACCATTCAGAAAGTCCTAGGGCCTTTAAGAATTATGCTGAATCTACTCTAGATTGGAACAACATCTCTAGATGCAGAAATCTACATCTCTAGATGTGCTCTAGAAATGGAAGAAAGCCTGAATGAAAGCACATCTCTTTACAACATGGTTTATTGAATATTTTAAGCCCACTGTTGAGACCTACTGTTAGATTCAGTAAAAAAAAAAAAAAAAAAAAAAGATTCCATTTAAATATTAATGCTCATTGATAATGTACCTGGTCATTCAAGGGCTCTGATGGATATGCACAATGAGATCAATGTAGTTTTCATGCCTCTTAACACAACATCCATTCTGTAGCCCATGGATCAAGGAGTCATATCAATTTTCAAGTCTTATTTAAGAGACACATTTCTTAAGGCTAATGCTTCCATATACAATTATTCCTCTGATGGATTTAGGAAAAGTAAACTGAAAACCTTCTAGAAAGGATTCATCATTCTAGATGCTATTAAGAACATTTGTGATTTATGGAAAGAAGTCCAAATATCAACATGAACAGGAATTTTGAAGAAGTTGATTGCAACCTGCATGGATGATTTTGAGGGGTTCAAGACCAGTAGAGGAAGTAACTGCAGATGTGGTGGAAACCCCTATTTGGAACTACTTGAGGTTCTTTTTGATACTTCAGATTCTACTAGTTTGTACCATATGGAAATGCTGTCTGCGAAAGTCAAATATTTTTGACTGCAACAATTGCACAAGGCTTCACCTATTATTTTCAGATTCTAAAATTTCAGATTTACCCTAAGTAATTGGAACCTATAGGGCCACTAATAACACATTTTCACCTTTTCATTAGACACAGAAACATTTTTCATTAATTTTGAAATTTCAAAAAGCTGGAATTCAATTTTATGTGTATATGGTGTTTAATTATGTTATGTTTACAACTTACTGCAGACATTTGGTATATTTTATTTTTGTTTGTAATTAGGTTATTTATTGACTCTTTTAACACTTAGGAAATTGAGATCATAATTTCTGATTGATGGAATTCTCAAAACTGCTTATTCATAGAGGAAATTTTATTTTTAGATTATGAAATTTTCTCAGAATATTTTATGATAATGATATATTTTACAGAAGTGTTAATACTGGTTCTCCATCTGTCTGAAATGTTTTAATATCTGTTCATTATAGGATCTACAAAAAGGGTGTTCTGAGGATGGACTTTTCTGAATAACCCAGAGCTTCCATTTTTTTCAGCTTATTATTCCAAATCCCTGTGATCATACGCATATACATGCAAAATAATCCAATGTGCTAGTGTCCTAAAATGCCTTCTTTTAGGATGAATTTCCTATATGACCATGGCCTATGGTAAAAACAAATATTTAGGTAGCATTCCAGGACAAAGCAAATATTCTATCTTTAGGTTAAAGAGAAGAAAAGTAATTATTGAAAATTTTATTAAATAATTATTTCAATCCACTGCCATCTCTACTGCCAATTCCTAACCACCACTACAAAACGCCTACAGATATATTTGCTACTACATTGATTTAAAGTTTTTTTAATAAAAAACTAACGATTTAATGTAATGATTTAAACAAGGTTGAAATGTATGATTCCAATAAGGAATGTTTTGCTAAAAGCTGTGCCATTTGTTTGTTTAAGTGTACTATTGATAGAATTGATAGAATTTCTAAAATATGCATCTAAATAAAAGTCCTAAAACAGGATTTAAGTCAATTTCCCCTTTAAAGCATCTTACCCTATCATGACAAGGTTTTGGTGTTTTTTGTGGTTTTTTTTTTCCCCCTCTCCCTTTTTCCCCACAAAGAGTTGTGCTATAGAATTATTTATATTTGAGTCATTGTGTTTTGGAGGCAGTCTTGGGCTTGCATCCAAGATCTACAACTTACTAGGTCTAATGACCTCTGTGTATCTCTGCTTCCTCATTTATAAAGCAGTGATAGTATTACCTCTCTCAAAAAGTTCTTATGAGCCTGAAAAGAGGTTTTATATATAAATATTTAACATATATAATATAGTGTACACATATACATATCTAAATATATCTATCCATCTGTATATTTATTTATCTATCCATCATCTATCTATCTATCTGGCACAAGCCATGTGATCAATAATAGAAGGTATTTTAACCTAATTTCCATCATTCTCTTAGTTATTTGAAGTATCAGAGTAGGAAAGAAATTCCTACTTGGTCTCTGATGCTATCCCTTGAGTAGAAGAAAAGCTGTCCTATGATAAAGTAAAATGTCAAAATGACAAACAAACCTGATGTTTTAAGATTTAACTTTATCCTATCAATGGCATTTCTGAAAACAAATTAAAGATTCCATTCCTTCCCACAGAACCAATGACATGGGGATGCTCCAAATTGACTAAGTAATCCACGAATAAGTTGAGTATTATGTATTCTAAAATGAATCACTGACTCATGTTGTGTCCATTCCAAGGCACCATTTAAAGTGTAGGTTAACTCCCTTATACAGTTAGAAAATTAATCAAAGATTTTATATTACTGAGTTACTGTAGAACTAAGATATATACACTTTCATATATTAGGCTGTGCTAATTTTATAAGAGGCAACATAAAAATACTAACTCAAAATTGTCTGTATAGAAGAAAATATGCAAGCAGATATTGTCTTATAATATTAAGCAAAGGTAATGGAGGCATGTATTACCACAAAAGATTCTGATATCCGCCCTCTTCCATCTGGTGGGATAAGGGTAGCTTAACAGTGGCACAGGGTAGGCCTTAGAGCAAGTAATACTGTATTTGAGTCAGAGTAACATTTTAATTATACATTTTAAAATAGTCACTCTGGCACCAGTGGGGAGGATGGATGAAAAAGGGTCAAAATTTTACTAGTGATCTATTTAAAGACTAGCAAATAATGAATCACTTTATTTGAAGTTTATAATACATTATTTCAATGTGAATTCCAACTACACTATTTTTTCTACCAGCCACCCCTTGGCCTCCAGAACTACTGACCCATGCTTCAACATGGCGCCCCAAAGCTTGCATACTGTCCATGTCCTCAGATACTTTGCTAGGAAAGTAAGGAGGAGAATATGAGAAAGGAAGGAATGGAAGGGGACAGAAGAAAAAGGAAGGATAGAGAGGGGCGCTGGGTGGCTCAGTTGGTTAAACATTTGAACTCTTGATTTTGGCTCAGGTCACAATCTCAGGGTCTGAGATCAACCCTTGCATGGGGCTCATCTCTTGGCATGGAGCCTGCTTAAGATTCTCTCTTTTTCCCTCTCCCTCTGCCCCTCCCCCACCCCATCCCAGCTCTTGCATATTCTCTCTCTCTCAAAAAAAAAAAAAAAAAAAAAAAAAAGGAAGGAGAGAGAGATGGAAAAAAAAGGAAATGACAAAGAGGGAAAGAAAATGGAGGGAAAAGCAAGGGAAGGGAAAGTAACGTGGGGGGAGAAGTAAAGATATAAGGGGGCCAGCTCAATAACTTTTGGAAAACTTAAGGTATTTCAGAACCTTGGCACTCTGCCCCCAAGATTTTGAAATAAGAGCAATCATTTCAGTGAAGAAACAACCCTTTCTGCAGTTGCTAAAAATCACAAACTGACTTAGGCATTGAGAATACATCTGATTGACACTGAGAATAGGAATAATTTAAAGAAATATTTTGAAAATAAGTAAGGATTTTAGACTTTGAACTCATAATGGCAAAAAATAAGATCTTAATTCTTTGAACATTGGTGTCTTGCAGTTAAACTAAGGGGCATTTATTTTTAGTTTTAATTTCTTCTTGAAAAGTTGGTATTAGGAGCACATTTTCAAAATCTTTCTCTTCTCACCCTTTTATTATTGGAGTACCGTTAACCCTTTGTTTGTATGTCTTACAACCTTATTGCAGAATGTCTCATATGTTATTATGGATAATGTGGCTGTACATAATTTGGCATAAAAAACAGAAATGGGCTCACATTTATATTGCCGAAAGTACACGTGGTTTGTATTTGAGTTAATGAATATACTGTTCTGACTCACATTTGAGTTTTATAGGGCAGCATATAAATTCCTATTACTAGCTTCAGAAGGATGCCTATAAGAGGAGTGAGGAATATTGAAGTGTATGAATGTGCAAGGTGGGCTGCTTCCCTAGACTGCTGGCCTTAACCCCAAAAAGGTAGAGTCACATCCTTGGTCGTGAAGGTTATGCCCAATGAGTTAAGACCAAAATTTAAGCAAAATTGTTAGGTAGCACTCTTTCTCAATGGTTGCTAATTCCTTTCTGTCAATGGAGCTTCATGGGAGGGTGGAGTGCCAGGCCTATTTGAGAAATATAGGAAGATAGCATGCTCCACTCAACTCCATCATTTTTCTTTTTCTGAGGAATCAGTGTGTCCAGTGACAGCATACATCGTGTGCTTGTTTGTCGCAGGGCTAATGTAGAATATGTACAGAATTTGTTATAGTCTGGGGTGCTGCTAGCTGACTTATTTGGCTTTCTCACCAAATGATATCCTAAATCAATGCTATTAATAATGAAGCTGATGTTTTGGTCTTCATCGAATTAAAAAAAAGAAGAAAATAGCATTAATGGTTAAATGGCAATTGAATCGAAAAATAAAAAGCAAAAAAAAATACCCAAAACCATGCATACATTTCAGAATGAGTGGTATGTCTCAAATGATTCATATATTTAATAATTAAAAGCAAATTTAATTACTAATCAATAAAGATATAATTAAACTTCAATAATACCTCTATTTGAATAACTCAAATTTAATGTATCAATAATTGTGGGATAAGCATACCTTACAGATGGAGAGTCCAGTGATAACTCCAAGTGATTAGAGTTGCTTAAAAAAGGAGCTAAAATTTAATGAATTAAACAACCAGCTCATGCTGGAAAAGAACAAGAAAATATGAAGAAAGTAGTAGTTAGAAGATAACCTGAAAACGGAAGTCAGTTAAAAAAGGTGTATTTTCTAATATAGAGGATCAATAAAGCAAAACATTTTGTTTGGAAAGACTAATAAAATAGGTAACCTTTAAAGACATTTCTCTAGGCTGGGGCCTACAGAGTATTTTTTTTTTTAAAGTTCCTTAGATAATACTAATTTGCAAGCAGTTTTTAAGCCCACTGCCTAAAAAGAAAACATTTCTGAATTCTATATAAAAATTAAACATCTATGTTTATCAAAGCATACCATAAAAATTAAAAGCTAAGTTATAAATTGGGAGAACATAATTGCACCACAATAATATCCAGATGATATAACAAAAGTGATAAAAGTCAATAAAAGCTATAGATTAAGCAATACCAAAATGGATGTGATACATAAATAGGCCTTTCACAAAAGAGGTAATACAAATTATCAATAATAATTTGAAAAGATGTTCAATATCATTATGTGTCCAAAGTGCAAATTGCTGTCCTAATGCAGTATAATTTATATCCACCATATATTGTTAAATAAAATATTAAAAATTGGGCCATAATAAATATTGACAAGGATATGGTATAAGAACAATATTTAAAAAGCTCATAGGAGTACAAACTGGTAAATCTACTTAGGAGATTTATTGGCAATAAAGAAGTCTGAAGACACCCTTATCTCATTACCCTACAAAATATATTTTCAAAATGTATTTGATGTATATGTATTTCATTTGATATATATTCTTTTCGGATAAAAAATTAAAATACAAAACTAAAATTTACTCTGAGAAAAGATACTTTGCCTACTCTTCTCTCATTTCTTCCTCTTTCACTTTACTAAGGCTTTATCAGAATACAATAACGACATCTTTCAAAATGTCTCAGGGTATATTTTCAATCAGGAAGCAAGAGAGATTTTTAAATTTCATCAAACATAGATATTGTGTCACTGATGAATGATTACACAAAATGAATGATTGCTGACCATTCTTCATGGCTAGCAGTTCTAGAAATGAAAATTTAAACTGATTTATCACAGAAATACTTTTGTAGTGATTGATGCTTCTAATTCAATTCTTCCATCTGCCCAAAAGTTTACCTATAAGAAATATAATAAAGTTATTCATTCTTATTTAAAAATTTCTCTTCTAATTTCAACAATAATAGATTTTCCTTAAAATTTTTGATGCATGTTATTGTATGTTCGTAACTCTTTAAATAAATCAATATAGTGAAAACAAATCAGACCACAATAAAGGTTCTGAGAATTAAATGTCAGAATGAATGGTGTTAAAAATAATTTTACATATATAACATTCTCATTAAGTCCTTAAAACCACTGGAGACCTCCTTGATTTAGTAGATGAATGTATCTCCGACTTTTTATAGAAAACAGTCTATCAGGCATACAATTATTTTTATTCATGTCATATATTTAGCTACATCAAGCCACCCATCTTAAAAATCAGTTTCAAAGCTCATGTTTCACTCTTTCACTCTAGATATCTCCTTTGATCAAGATATCCAGAAGCATATACCTAACATGCTTTGGATATTTTTCACTTACTTCTTGGTTTGTGGCAATTATACTTCTGTTTACTTTGTCTACCGAAACTCTTGCCGGTGTTATTACCAATGACAATCTCATTGACACACACAGTGGACTCTTTTAAGTCCTTAATTAAACTCCCTGGAGTATTTGAAGGCTTTTCAACTATTTTTCCTTGACATAACTCTTCTACTTTGACTTCCTAGAAAGGTGAACCTTTGTTATTTGATTTTATTCCTATTCCTTGTTTCCCAAAATGCTTCTTTTCCCCATGACAGTCAATTAAATATTGCTGTTCTTAAAATTATGAACTCTTTTGCTCTTGATTCACTATAACACTGAGTGTGATATCGGATGAAGATTTTTCATAGATACTCTTTAACTGATTGAGAAATGCTTTGCATTCAACATAGTTCTCTGAGAACCTACCAAATACTACTTTAAAATTCCTAGAATATTTTTTAAAAATCCCAAATAAATTTAAATGACATCCACCCACCACATTTTATGCATTTTATGATTTTTTTCTTTCATTTATAATCACCCATGATGAGAAAAACAGAACAAATATTGTTTAGGAAATATATTTAAGTCATATTTTATCTAATAAAATATACATTATATCAGTGAGCTATGAGCATAATCTATTTGCCCTTCTGCTATGTAATATTTATCTTTATTTCTCCTCTGTTGCATCTATGGGTATTTTTGTAATATTCTTCCACACTCAACACTTAGTCAAATAGACAAAAATTCCCAAGACCGTTCCTGTGGGTGATAAAACTCAATTGCCAGGAGAACAAATGCAATCACAGGATTTAATTCAAATTCAGATTTAATTGAAATTCTGTGGCTTCAAGCCACTGGTCCAATCATGAGTGACATCATTGCCAAGTAAGTAGGGCAGCATAAGAAACAAAATGAGGCAGTCTTAGTGGGAAACAATATCAACCACTGACATTAAGAAAAGTGTAAGTGCATACCCTAAATATTTATGATAGTAGTTCATTTTAAATATACACTTTTCTTTTAAAAAAGCATCTGCTGAATACTTGAATACTCTTTCAAGTAATTAGAAATTCAAAATATACTTTTAAATTCTTTATCTTTACTGCTATTACTAAAAGAAGACCCCTTAGGCTAATGAGAATTATGAAACTCCCAGATGCTGTTCCTATCTTATAATATTATTTGATAAATGCAGCATAGTCAATAAATCCCCTTAGTAAATATGCCGATTTTTGTCCACGTGGAGGGAAAAATAAATTTTGCACCCCGTAACTTAATCTTTGGCTACTGGCCAACATTTAGATGCTACACCTTCACATCCTTCCCAATTCCACTTTGCCCCAACTCATGATATCACTAAGGAGAAGAACTGACAGGGGTTATGATCAGAGATAAGGACATTATTAACTGAAGGTGATAGCTTCTGGTGTGCAAAAGAAAGAGGTTCCAACTATTGAGTCTATATGATACACTAGGATGGGTTTATTCAATAACGTTGCAGTTACGAAATTGCCTGGCAACTACCACCCCAGTCCTTGCCCTGGGATGGCTTGGCCTCAGTGCTGTAGAACAGATTTCCTCTCACATTTAGAGAGAGATTATGTTCTTTGGGAATTCTTGGAGTGCCCTTCCCTTGCTCCTATTTTAGCACTGGAGTATTAAAATATGAAGTCAAAATATTAGACTGTGTCCTTGGAAAGGAGGAATTAAAGCTGATTAGGCTCTGCTGCGTGCATAGAAGAAATCTTTAAACTCTGTATCATTCATGTAAGGTCGAACATCCACCCAAAAGTTTAGAAGTAAAAGAATACTAAAATGCTTGCTTGTGGTGTATGTCTTTGGGCACCTATCTCAGGAATGTATGGAAAAAAAATATAGGACAGAAGGCAAACGAGCAAAGGGAAAAAAAGAGAGAGAGAGAGAGATATCAACAGATGGACTCTTAACTCTAGAGAACAAACTGATGGTTACCAGAGGGGAGGTGGGTGGAGGGATGGGTCAAATAGGTGATGGGGATTAAGGAGTGCACTTGTTGTGATGAGCATGGGGTGTTGCATGGAAGTGTTGAATCACTATATTGTAAACCTGAAACTAATATGACACTGTATGCTAACTAACTGGAATTACAGTAAAAACTTTTTACTTTTTCATTTATTTTTTAATTTTTTAAATTTACTTTTTAAGATCTTATTTATGTATTTGTCAGAGAGAGAGAGCACAAGCAGTGGGAGCTACAGTACACAGAGGGAGAAGCAGGCTCCCTGCTGAGCAAAGAGCCTGATGCTGGACTTGATACCAGGACGTTGGGATCATGACCTAAGCTGAAGGTAGACACTTAACCAACTGAGCCATCCAGGTGTTCCCAAAATAAAACTTTTTTTTAAAAAAGCATTTAGGAATAGCTGTATGCTTAAGTCATTGAAATTATGTTGTGAATAAATTTTCTTTCAGGTAAAAAAAAAAAAGATTTCTGAATACTGGGTCTTGGTATATTTTCTACATCTCTTTCAAATACCAAGGTGTCATATAATCTACATGTTAAACACATATTGTTTCAGTTCCTAGTTTGCCTGTCACAAATCCGCCACATAAAATATATTTTTTAAATGTAGATTTTTTTCCTGAATGTAGATATTAACAAAGCTATTTTCTTGTGGTATTAGAAAGGTAAGGTTGAAAGATAAATTTGAAAGACAAATTTAAATATATTCATTATGTATGTAATGTTAGAAGAGTCCCCATTAATAATACTGCTAATAGTACAATAGTCAATAAAGTGTCCTTGAATTCATCTTCTTACTTAATTGTATTTATATCCCCACATAATGAGGTTATATGGATAAATTCAGAGATGAAACTTCAACCCAGTCTTTCTATTCAAAACATTTCTCTGGGCTCACAGCCATACCACAACCTAATAGCCAACTGACAATAATTTTTTTTAGATATAGAAATATATCCTCAGATATTCAGGCACAAAAGTCCAACCTAGATAGGATTCAAAAGCTGTGACAAAATGAAGAGAGAGAGAAGGTCAGGTACATGTATTAGTAGTGTAGCTACAGTATGCATGTGTGTGTGTGTGTGTGTGTGTGTGTGTGTATGAGAGAGAGAGAGAGATCAAGGGCAGATGAATGTCAACCTAAGGAGAAAAACAAAAAAACAAAGACAAACTAATAGATACACTTTAAAAGAATTCTTTAGTTTTGAGTCATTTTCTCTTATTTTTTCTTCATTCACTTGAGTCATTGTCTATCCCATATCTATTAAGGACTAGAAAATCAGAAAAATCATACCAATTCCAAGTAAAGATGAAAGAGTAACATCATATCAGTTCTCAAATTTGGGTAATAAGAATTTTGCAATTGATTGAAATAAGTGTTTCCAGTTTTTGTGTTTTTTTTTTCATATTTTATTTATTTATTTGACAGAGAGAGGAGAGCACAAGTAGGGGATGCAGCAGAGGGAGAGGGAGAAGCAGGCTCCCTGCTGAGCAGGGAGCCCGATGCGGGGCTCAATCCCAGGACCCTGAGATCATGACCTGAGCTGAAGGCAGATGCTTAACGGACTAAGCCACCCAGGTGCCCCTGTTTCCAGTTTGATGGTACTTAATCAAACCTCTATAGATATTAATATACATAAATTTTCATTTCATCTGGACAATATTTAGGATCGGGATTAGCATGGTAAATTTATTATTACATTTTTAAAACTGGCAAACTGTTTGTGCTTGTACCATTTGGCATGTCTACCAGCAATGCAAGAGGGGTCAGTTTCTCTGTATCCTCACCAGCATGTGGTTGTCTACTACTACTACTACTACTACTACTACTACTATTGTTATTTTATTTGTTTTTGAAACATTGTAATAAATGTGTAGTGGTATTTCATTGCGGTTTCAATTTGCATATCCCCAATGACTAATGACATTATTTCTTTATATATGCTTATTTGCCAACAATATAATTCCTTTGGTGATGTGTCTAATCATTTTTTGTCAATTGAAAAAATTCAGTTTACAGGGGCACCTGGGTGGCTCAGTCGGTTAAGTGTCCAACTCGATCTTGGCTCAGGTCATGATCTCAGGGTTGTGAGATCTAGTCCCCAGTCACTGTGTCAAGCTCCACACTTGGGCGGGGGGGCATGGTTCTTTCCCTCTCTTTCTCCCCCTTCACCACACTCACGGGCACACACTCTCTTTCTCTCTAAAATAAATAAATCTCTTAAAAAATTTGGTTTACAATACCTAAGATATGGAAGCAGCCCAAGTATCCATCGATTAATGAATGGATAAAGAAGATGTGTGTATACACACACACAAACACGAATATTATTCAGCCATAAAAAAGAATGAAATGTTGCCATTTGCAACAACATGGATGGAACTAGAGAGTATAATGTTAAGGGAAATAAATCAGTCAGAGAAAGACAAATACCATATAATTTCACTTATATGTGGAGTTTAAGAAACAAAACAAATGAGCAAAGGGGCAAAAGAGAGCAAGAGACAAATCAGGAGACAGACTCTTAATTATAGAGAACAAACTAATGGTTACCAGAGGGGAGGTGTAGGGAGGATGGGTGAAGTAGGTGATGGGGATTAGGGAGTGCATTTGTTTTGATGACCCCGGGTGATGTATGGAAGTATTGAATCACTATATTGTACACCTGAAACTAATATAACACCGTATGCTTACTAATTAGAATTAAAAAAAGAAAAAAAAATTTAAATGGTTGTTTCCTTTCTCTGTATTGAATATTTTAGGGTTTTTTATTCATCTGGAAGACAAACATTGTATCAGATATATATTTTGCAAATATGTCTCCCAACATATGGCATGTCTTCAACTTCTTAAGAATGTTGCTTGAAGACCAAATGATTTTAATTTATTAAATTTTTATAGAGTATATATTTGACATCATCTGAGACATATTTGCCCATAGCAAGGTCACATAGTATTTCTCCTATATTTTCTACTTCTCCTTCTCCTCCTGCACCTGCTTCTGATCGTTTTCCTCTTTCTCCTTCTTTTTCTACTTTTCTCTCCCTCTCCCTCTGTCTCTTTTTCTCCCTCTTCTCCTCCATTTCCCCTCCTCCTCCTTTAGTTTTAAATTTATATTTAGATCTATGATTTATTTTGAATAAATTTTTGTATATAACACTAAACAAAATAAATAAAAATAAAGTCAAACTTTAATTTTTATGTGGATGTCTGAATGTCCCAGCACTGTTCATTGAAAAGACTATCTGGTTTTCATCGAGTTGTCTATGCACCTTTGTTGAAAATCAATTGGCCAAATATATGTAGTTCTATCCCTAGACTCTATTCTGTTCAGTTGTTCTATGTCTATCCTTTTGCTGATACCACACTGTGATTACTTCAGGTTTATAGTAAGTCTTAAATAAAGGAATGTGTCTCTCTACTTTTGTTCTCTTCTGAAAAATTTGCTTTTCAATATAAATTTGAGAATCAGATTGTTAATTTCTAAATATTCTTGTTGGGAATTGTGTTGAATGTTGATTGGGAAGAATTGATTTATTAGCAGTATTTACTATTTCAGTGAATGAAAATAATGTGTCTCTCAATTTATATCCTTTCATTTCTTTTATTCATGTTTTGTAGTTTTGGCCACATAGGTCTTGCTTATTGTATTTAATATTTTAACCCTATTTTAACTGGTACTTTAAATTTTTCAATCTAAAAAATTCAATTTATATAAATGCAGTATAAATATACAAAACAATTTCCCATTAAATTTTATATATTTACTTTTTATCCTACAACCTTGCTAAATTCATTTATTAGCTCTAACAATATTTTAGTAATTTCTGAGATTTTTTTTTACAAAGACAATCAAATAATATGCAAATGGAGACAATTTTATTTCTTCCTTCAAATCCATATGACTTTTGTTGATTTTTCTTAACCCATTGCACTGCTGGGATCTTTAGTACAATATCGAATAGTACAATCTTTGCTCCCTATGTGGAGAGATTTCACTCCTTCTCTATCATATATGTTAAACATAAGCTTATTGTAAGTGCCCTTTATTACACTGAGGAAATTCAACTTTATTTTCAGTTTGCTGAGAGCTTGTGTATGTGTGTGCACGTGATTGTAAGAATGTAAAAATTTGCCAAATGCACTTTTTGCATCTGTGGAGATGTTAACATCATTATTCTTTTTTAGTGTTGATATGGTGAACTATATTAATTGGTTTTCAAATGTTAAACCAACCTTGCAATCTCAGTATAATCTCAGGTTGTGATATTTTACCCTTTTAACAAATTGTTGGAGTTATAAATATTTTATTGAGATTTTTACATTTATATTAATTAAAAATATCAGTCTGTAATTTTCTTGAAATATCTTTTTTTCAGTTTTGTATTAGGGAAATGCTGGTATCATAAAAAAATGTTATCCCTTTTTTTTATAGAAGAGTTTTCCTAGAATTGGTATTATTTCTAAAGTGTTTGGGGGATGAACATCTGGGCATAATTTTCTTATTTGGAAGACATTTAAATACAAATTCATTTTTAAAATAGATATAGGAATATTCAGATTATCTAATTTTTAAAATAATCATTAATAGAGTGTGTCTTCCAAAAATTGTGTCCGTTTCACATAAGTCTTAAATTTATGACATTAAGTCATTTTTAATATTCTATTATTATCCCTATAATGTCTGCAGGATTTGCGGTGATGTTCCCAGTTTCATTTTTGATGTTGATAATATATATCTTCTTTTTTTTCCCTTGGTCATTCTATTACTGTTTTATCAATTTAAAAAATTAATTCTATTACTGTTTTATCAATTTAAAAAATTAAGTCACTGTTTCATTGACTTTCAAAAAATTTTCTCTGACTTTAATTGCCTTGGTT
Source organism: Ursus maritimus (assembly GCF_017311325.1). Taxonomy (NCBI): domain Eukaryota; kingdom Metazoa; phylum Chordata; class Mammalia; order Carnivora; family Ursidae; genus Ursus; species Ursus maritimus. The sequence continues at coordinate 37,047,228 of NW_024426996.1, forward strand.
TCTGCTCTTCATCTTTATTTCCTTTCAGTTTTGTTGAGTTTAATTTATTCCTTTCTTCATAGCTTCTTAATGTGTAAGTCTATATCATTTATTTGAGACCTTTCTTCTTTTCCTGTGTAACACTGGATGCTCATACATTACATTTTAAATCTCTATTAATTTTTTAAAATACTGGATTATATGAAGACATATAATCAGAATTCAAAAATAAGACAATATCATGTTATAACAAGTAGTTTTTCACCAAATCAAGCTATCAATTCAGTAATACATACAACTTCACAATCTATGGTAGAACTTTGTGGTAAGCTTATAAGAAACTTGAATGGAACTAAATAGCTAACTGTTTTGTTTTGTTTTGTTTTGTTTTGTTTTTTGTTTTAAATAAAGGAGCAAAGCTGGAAAACTTAATGCCCGGTAAAAAGGCACATGCTACAAAATTTTAGGAATAAATATGATGCACTATTAAAGTAGAAACATCCAAGGAGCATTGAGGATCCAGAATACACTTGTGTATGTATGGGATTCTGATTTACAACAGAGATATGTTTCTAGATTATTGAACAGAGAAAGAGATATTATAGTAAACTTGGGAAAAGTGGCTCACTATTTTGTGAAAATATATCTGTAACATTTATTTATACTAAATAAAACCATAAAAAGGAAGAATTTCTAGTTGTTCAAAAATGCAACTGTGAGCTTTGCTTCTATGTTTCCTTTGGTATGGAATTATTGGAATTATTTTTCCGCTGGATAGCCAGGCGAAGTGCACTTTTGGTTTTCTGCTCAAATACCTATTTTTTTAAAAGATTTTATTTATTTATTTGAAAGAGAGAGAGAGTACAAGCAAGGAGAACAGCAGGCAGAGGGAGAGGGAGAAGCAGGCCCCCCCCTTCTAGGCAAGGAGCCCAACATGGGGCTCCAACCCAGGACCCTGGGATCATGACTTGAGCCAAAGGCAGATGCTTACCTGACTGAGCCACCCAGGTGCCCCCAAATATCACTTTCTTTGATCTCCCTTTATAAAGTACCACTCTCTACTATAGCTCTTTCTGTATCTATCTACTGCTAATATTTTGTTTTAATAACTCTTACAAACACCTCACATATTTTAAGTTTATGTGTTTGATGATTGCCCATATCCCCACAAATACGTAAGCTCCATTGAAAACAGGGATTATTTATTTATTTGTTCATCTATCTAACTCTATTATTTTTTTTAAAGATTATTTATTTATTTGACAGAGATAGAGACAGCCAGTGAGAGAGGGAACACAAGCAGGGGGAGTGGGAGAGGAAGAAGCAGGCTCATAGCAGAAGAGCCTGATGTGGGGCTCGATTCCATAACGCCAGGATCACGCCCTGAGCCGAAGGCAGGCGCTTAACCGCTGTGCCACCCAGGCGCCCCCTAACTCTATTATTTACTTAAATACCTAAAATTGAGCCCAGTCATGATAGCACTCAAAACATTATTTGTAGGGTTAATTAATAAATAGTGATGTGCCAACTAGTGAAACCATGGGGGAAAAGATGAATTCTTTAACATGAAAAAATTGTTATAATATTATAACATAATAATTGGTAATGGTCTGGGAAATAGAAATTGCAATATCTAGAATAATTATACATTAATATAATATACATTTAATCCTGAAACAAATTTTAAAAAGATAGGACATATATTTAAAAAATGTGTAAAAGATATGAGTGGCCAATATATGGAAGATAAGTATAAGAAAAATTATTTAATAATGTTCTTAAAGTTATAAACAATATACACACAAATAGAATTTCAGTTCCATAAGATTAGAATAAAGCTTGGTAAGTCTAAATATCTGCAATGAGGTGGATATTTGAGAATACTTGTTCCTTTCCTCATGTGAGTAGAATCACTTGCAGATAAATTTGGAAATATCTATTGACATTATTATGAATTCTATACATTCTAGCTGTGTTAAATTGCATTTATATCTTGAAGAAACTTAAGAAACTTATCTCCTATTGAAATGTTTAGCACAGTATTGAAAGAGTTAACAAGAATTTGAGGACAACAAAACACATTTATCAACAGGAGTAAGGATAAAAATAGTGTGCTTAGATACATAAAATAGAATATCCTTGCAGCAGTCAAAAACAATTAACTAGATGTGCATAGAAAAATAAAGAGCAAAATTTAGTGTTAAATAAAAGCAAACTATGATTCATAATATAATACTGGCTATGAAATTAAAAATGTAATTCAATATTACATCTTTAGAAGATATTTAAATATCTAAGGCCATATCTTAAATAGACCAAAATAGGTTATATGTGGATGGGGATGGAATTGGGTCTATGGATCAAAGAAACCAAATAAATTTTTTAGGTGAATAAATGAAGGTCTTTGTCTACACAAATGATAGCCAATAACCTGAGATGTTAAATTTTACAATTTTACAATTTTTAAAGAGAGTTCATATATCCAAGGCAAAGAGAGATAAGCTCACATTGATAACATACCTCAGAGTGATTTAGGTGAGAGCTTGTCATGTGTTGAGTGCTTGATCATTGTGAGAAAAAGATCACTACATTGAAGATGAACATATCAGTCTATGTTAGATTTATGACACAAGCCATCAAACTACTTTCAAGCTATTTCGATCATCACCGAGCAAAATTCTAATTATAATTGGATAAGCAGTTAGATTGAATATAAGGACAGGAAATGCTAATAAGAGCACAAGTGTCTTATGTGCTTATTATCCTTCTTTTCAAATGAGAAATATGACATTCATATTTTAAATACATCTGTCTCTATTAAATATACCCACCATTAAAGGCCTTGAGAAGCTTATTTTTCTCTGGGTGAAATAACCACTGATCATCCAGGCTTGCAATGATAAAGAACAGACACTGGAGTTCTGGCCATCCTTTGGGCAAAGTTGCCTTTTCCCAGGTGATATGTCCCCTTTGATTTCAATATTTCTATTCCATATAGCATACCATTCTCCCCTCTGGTTTGTGAGGGTGAGGTGGGGGTAATATAGTCATTACCAGAAACAACATTAACTAACACTCTAGTAGCCACTTTACATCTGATTGGGGCTGGGGAGAGAGGGATGTTAAAATGAGAAAAAAAGGAGATGAGAGAAGAACAAATATGTTCCTATATAACATCATTATTTTTTTGCACAAATCTTGCCCAATTATTTATCTTCATATAAGAAGGGCTACACTCCACATATCCTCATTTAGCATGAAAATTTCAATTTATTTATATTATTTCAGTATTACAAAAATATAAAATCACAGATTGTTAGGAGAAATACAAAAATTGATCTATTATAGGATTTAAAAACTGGTGGCTTTAGTCCAATTTTGCAATGTATAAATGTTTTATATTGCCTCTTTAAAAACATTTGGACTAATATTTAAAATTAGATATTTAAAATTTTTAAAAAGTTGCTAGACACATTGAAAAAAATGGAAAAGTTGCTGTACTGGCCCAAATTCCTGCATGGACATAATTGTAGAAGATTATTTTTAGAAGGGATATTCACTCTTCAGTTTGCTGAAATAGTTACCTGATACATTTAATTAACTTAAATTACCTGTTGTGTCCCTGTGGGTATTTGAATCTGTGGCTTGTATTCAGACCATTCTTTTAATTTCACAGGTGAGAAAGTAGAGTTTAATTGTGATTAGAGACAGGTGAGTTCACAGAAGATGGTGGAGATGGAGGCTGGCTGGAAATAAGTCTTCTGCATTGATTTATTTTTGCACCTGCCATGGTGATAGCCCCATTATGACAAATCGAAAAATATAAGCAATATCTTTTAATTATTCTAACACATAAACTATATTTTAAAAATGGAAATTTAAATCTTCCCAATATTGTCATTCATCTCTCTTTTTTTTTAATCATAAATTGCCTTGTCCTGGGCACAAGTGCCAATTTCACTCAAATAATTTAATGAATAGAATGGCATTCTGGATTTCTAAAATTCACAAAGATTTCTTATATTAATATGATGAGAAGTAAATTATTCTAGTGTTTAATGATCAATGAAATTAAGTTTTTTAAAGGCATACTTCATGTCCAGGAATATATCAAGGAGCTCTAGAACACAGGTTTTGTATTTTGTTTGGTTTTGCAGAGAAGGATTATGCTGCTCCTTTTTTTTGACATTCATCTTATTTTTTTAAAGTTTTGGTAATTATTCCTACTTGAGCCTTAGCATCCAGGAAAAGGTAAAAAGCAGTCTTCCCAAAATACAGCAATTCACTTACTTTTAATAAAGCAGCCATCCTATCTAAACCTGTGCTCTGTCCTAATTTAACGGCTAGGCAAACCTAGGTTACAGACAATTAAGTACCTTACCCAAGTTCACAGAGCAACTCAGAGTGCATGAAGCAAACAAACACACACTAAAACCTTTCTCATAAAGCTCCCAGCCATGGCTCCCAGCCTTCTTAAGGATTTTATTCTTTTTTCTTCCTCTGGAGTTTCTCACCACCGAATTGAAGTACATTTCCCATAAACCTTTCTTTTGATTGGTTTGCAGATAAGTTAATTTCTCTATCAGCTCTTATTTATTAATAAATGATATGAGATGATAGTTAACTCTATAATGATGTCATTTAACATTAAAATATGTTTGAGATGAGTTTTGCATTAAAAATGGTGTAAAAAGTAACATTCTATTGTATTGCATTATGACCAGTCAGGTTTGGTGAATTGGTCCTTCTTGCTAATGTTTGTGTTAAATTAAAAACACTAAGTTGAGATAATCAGGCATGAATCCTGCATGAGGCATTAACAGTAAAAGGCAGGAAACAAAGCTGATATCCATTGCACTATAACCATTCAAAGGGGGAAAAAAAGGCTGCAAGCAATGTATGATAATTTCAGTTCCTCTGGAAAGAAAAATGTATCGGCTCTATTCTAACTGTATTAATGCAGTATAGTATGATTAGGAAAAAATAGAAAGGTAAGTAATTACATTAAGGTGAACTGAAAACCAATGTTCTTATAGAATCATTATTTTCAAATAATGAAAGGTGCCTAACCATGAAGCTCTGCTTCTTCAACTTTTTAAAAATAGAAGATGAAAAAAAAAAAAGAGTAAAGATAAACCCATAGCAGCTTAATCCCATGGTACTCTCCTAATAGATACAAATCTACTAATAATGCATTTGCCCTTGGGAGCTTTGAAAAAGTTTATAGTACTTGCTCACGCCAAGAGAGTCATTTCATTCATCTGTTACCGTTTTGGTTGTTTTCCTGTCTACTGACTTTTAATAATTGAGATTGTATATTGTGCCCACTCCTTCCTCTGCAAACATTGACCCTTGACTTCTGTGGCACTAGCCATCTGGAACTGTCTGCCGTCTTCTCTTCACATCACTGGAAACCTAATTCACTGCTTGCTAAAGTACAAAACTCCCATTTAGCTCAGTAGGAGTTTAAAGAAAGATGAGTGGTAGATTGAACAACTCATGATCTCTTGCCCAGTTTTGAAACACAGCCAAAATATTACCACTCTTGTGAAAAGACTCTGTTTGTCATGTTAAGAATGAGCACACTGTCAAAGGAAATATCAAATCAATAATATCATATATTCATATCCTATATCACTTTCATATCAGCCAATTAGAAACATACTCATCTAGATTGCATTTCTCTGATAAGCAAGAATTTTATATTTAAGCCTTATAATTCTTATAATATAGTCTTATATTTAATTATATAATTAATAATTAATATGTAACTATATATAGTTAATAATTATATATAATTATATTTAAGAATTATATATTTAAGAGTTGCAATGTCTCCATCCTATGACCAAGACAGTAGCTCCAAAAAACCACTACATCACCAAGGGAAGTACTAGAAATTGTGTGGGTCAGGTGGGTAGTCCCTTGTGATCTACTAATCACCACTATGTTTTTAAAATTATTTTGGATTCGAGGAAGGGAGATATTCTCATGTAACAAGGCATTTTGAAACTATTTAGAAATATATTTTGACAATACAGTTAGGTTTTTCAGTAACCCACAGTAAGCAATAAAATCAGGCCTCAAAGGAAGAAATAATCTTCAGTGTATCTAGGGCTTTCAGGGCTCTACCCTGAAAGAGCTCTACCACATCAGTCTCTTTACCCTAGCACACAAATATGTTATTAATTGTAAATTATGAAATAAACTAATTAATTGTGGTTTCACACTTCTTTCTTGTTCTCCCTCCTCCCATCCTCTTTTCCTCTCCCTCCTCCCCCTATCCTCTTTTCCTCTCCCTCTCTCTCTCTCTCTCTCTCCCCTCCCTGCATCCCATGCTCTAGACCCAACTCTAGAATGTGAGAAGTCAGGGCAAGTATTTTTTTTTCCCCCAAAATGCCTTTCTATATCCATGGGCTTATGTGGGGCATAGTGATTAATCAGTGAAAATTTAGAATAATTGGTGGGGGAGATATTCTTATGTATTCAATTATTGCCCAATCGATGAAGGTGAAGATTCTTCAGAGCATTGAGGTATCATTTTTTCTGGATGTTTACTGGAGAATAAAAATTACCACAGGTTCCTGGCTAACTTCATACAGCCCTCCATAATGAAAAAGAAACAATACAATTATTATTAACAATGCCATGGCTCTTTGGTACTTGTTTGCATTGAAACTATATAGACCTTGTCTCTGTTCCCTGAAGAGTATCATTTTATGCTGGTTATCTAATTACTTGTATTCTTCACCATTCACTGTGCCATCTATGAATTCTGCCTTCCACTGACTCTCTCAAGGGTTGTTACTGCTCTTTGTTGACGATGAGCACAAATTCAAATCTTACCCAGAGTATGCAGGAAAATGTAGATGATTATTTTCTGTTTATGTGTATCTACTATTTGGAATTTTTTTTTAATCACAAATGTAGAATAGCACATCTTCTAACCATTTCTTCTCTTTTAATCCTTAGACTGTAATCACTGCATTACATAGAGACAATATAATCTCTCAATATTGGTAGAATCATAATTCTGCTACCACTTGGGAAAATAGGTAGAGAGGTTGTGGGCAAATGAAAAAAGAACAGTCCTGTTCACTCAACATGTCCACCTATTCAGCATAAATGGAGATCCTGTCGGGATAGTTCACCATCACTGCATGAATCAAAGGCAAACATCAAGCAAACATCAATCAAAGGGTCCATTGGCTTTGGAAAGCTATGTTCTTGAAAGTCCTCTGAGGAAACAGATGTGACCTGAAAGAGTGTAGAGCCTGTGGAAGGACTGGAGTAATTGTTCTGGGTGTCAAAAGTAGAAGACTTGCAGAGTCAGCACGGCCTGCAACCACCTTTGCTGCTTTGGGCAATCATAGAACTGAGGCAGGACTGCAGTCAGAACACAGATGAGAAGGAGCCAATGCACAGGCCCACATACATGACTACATAACTCAAGCCCAAAGGTTGACAGTGGACTTTTGGCAGCCAGATGTAATGTCCTCCTTTTTGGCCTCTACCTCGGGACAATGAGAAGCAATAACTTAGGACGGGAAATCTTTCTCAGGGGCATGGCCATTTTAAGGAACTCAAGAGTTACTTTCTGTCAGGCTAGAAGGCGAATGAAAAAATATTTATGTCATGGCCAGGTTTTTCCCAGCTTTCAATTTTATTGCATATTTTTTCTTAACATATTTATTTTTTCTCCATCCATTTTTATTTTTTTATATATTTCTTAAGTAATCTCTATCCCCATCTCAAACTCACAACCCTGAGATCAAGAGTCTTACGTTCTTTTGACTGAGAGCCAGACTCCCCTTTCCATCCATTTTAGATTGAAATGCTGCAAAATTCATCATTAGAAGACTCTATTCCAATGAAGTCCACTGAGATTGTCAGTATAACAATAGTAAAGCGATTTGTTTTCCCTCTGCTTTCACATGGGTCAGGCTCAAACAAGTTTTTCTATATTTTGGTAAAGGTTACTTAAAGACAATTGGCAAAGAAACCCTAACAATCTAAAATTTACTTGATAGATGCCTTAAGAGTATAAGCTCCTGGATATAACAGGTACGAAAGGTTACTCTGCCAATTTGCTCCCATATAAAATATACTGTCATTCTCACAACTTGGAATCTCTGGACTTACACTGTCTTCTACCTACCTAATTTAGACAAGCCCATGTATAAAAAGTTGTCAATGACATCTTCACCTTTCACTGCCCCTGTATTGGGATCCTTCTGGTTGAAGATGTAGAAGCACAAGTTAAAAGAGATAGATGGCTGACTCAGACATAGGTTGAAAGACAGAAGTTCAATGTCATCAGAAATAAGTTTCTTGCTCCTACTTTTATCTGTGTTGGCTTGATTCTCAAACATTTGGGGACTTCTGGCAACTGAGGGCTTATATTATCTTTACAGTTAGCAAACTCGTTATTAGAGAATGAGAACATCTCCTTCTCATTGTTGACACATGACTCTCCACATAGAGTCATCCTGACAGCCTTGGACATTGATCCTATTTGACCCAATTGCCACAACCTTTGAAATGAAAAAAAAAAATCTTAATGATAGAGAGCTATGTCATGTACCCAAACATGAATATATGTGTATTTGTGGAGGGAAGGTGTTAATACTTAATGAATCACACGAATGAACTAATTGAAGAAATGATGATCTCCCACAAAAGACCTCAAATAGACAAAGCAATCTTGAGAAAGAAGAACAAAGTTGTAATTATCAAATTCCAGATTTCAAGATATATTACAAAACTATGGGAATCAAAACACTGGTACAGAATAGACACATAGATCACTGGTATAGAAGATCCCATAGATCCCATAGATCCCAGAAAGAAGCCCACATTCACATGGTCACTTAAGCTACAACAAAGGAGGCAAGAATATATAATGGGAAAAGACAGTTTCTTCAACAAATGGTGCTGAAAAAACTGCACAGCTATGCACAAAAGAGTAAAACTGGAACACTTTCTTACATCATACACAAAAGTAAACTGAAAATGGATTAAAGACCTAAAAGTGAGACCCGAAACCATAAAACCCCTAGAAGAAAACACAGGCAGTAATTCCTTTGACATCAGCCATAGAAACATTTTTCTAGGTATGTCTCCTCTGGCAAGGGAAACAAAAGCAAAAATAAACTATTGGCATTATATCAAAATGAAAAGCTTTTGTACAGTGAACAAAACCATTGATGAAACTAAAAGGTAACCTACTGAATGGGAGAAGATATTTGCAAATGATATATTCAAGAAATAGTTAGTATCCAGATATGAAGATAATCTGATTAAAAATGAACAGAGGACCTCAACAGACATTTTTCCAAAGAAGACATACAGATGGCCAACAGACACATGAAAAGATGCTCAACTTCACTAATCATCAGGGAAATATAAATCAAAACCACAATGTCAGAATGGCTAGAGGAAAAAAGAAAATAACAAGTTTTGGTGAGGAAGTGAAGAAAAAATAACTCTTATGCACTCTTGGTAGAAATACAAATTGGTGCATCTACTATGGAAAACAGTATGAATTTTCTTCAAAAAATTAAAAAATAGAAGTACCATATGATTCAGTAATTCCACTACTGGTTATTTACCCAGAGAATATGAAAACACTAATTTAAAAAGATATATGCACCCTATGTTTCCTGAAGCATTATTTATAATAGCCAAGATATGGAAGCAACCCAAATGTCCATCCATAGATGAATGGATAAAGAAGATGTATGTATACATACAATGTAATATTACTTCAATAATATTTAATAAGATTTAAAAAGAATAAGATCTTGTCATTTGCAACAACATGGATGGATGTAGAGGGTATAATGCTAAGTGAAATAAGTCAGACAGACAGATACCATATGATCTCACGAATACATAAAATTTTAGAAACATAAAAGGGATTAAGAGTACACTTACCATGGTAAGCATTGAGAAATATATAGAACTGTTGAATCATGATTTTGGACATCTGAAACTAATATAATACTGTATGTTAATTATACATCAATAAAAAAAGGAATGATGATCTAAAGGAGGAACTCAAATACCATTTGCAGAGAAATAGAATAGATACTAGGTTTTGTAACAAACACCCATTATAAGAACTTAAAGCGTACTATAATAAGTCATGTGAAATACTAAGCAATGTATGTGAAGATTTAGGATTAGAATGAGCAGTGTAAAAAGACCCTCTAAGTTCTATTTCTTACTGCATTGGTCTACTAGTATTAAAAGCTCCTATATTATTTACCGACTTAGCTTTCAAACTCCCTTCAGAAGTGGATTGTAGAGACTGTGAAAAGTAGAGGGCTTTACCTCACTTCTGAGAATTTGTGGAATTAGCTCTATGATGTACTAATAAACCTTCAAAGGAACGCAGAGAGTGGCTCTCCATGTCAGTCAAGATATCCTTCGGACTGGTGTGCAGGGCATGGATAGCACATTGTCACATATCAAAATTTTGTTATGATTTTGTTGTGATATCCATGAAGTCCAATCCAAGATTCTATACTTTATTATCAGATTGATGAAACAGATTTCTAGTAAATCAAGTATTTCACACATGAAATTATATTTTTGTATTTGAATGTTTATCAGTTAAAAGATGATAAAAGATATTTAATAATATAAATATAATCAGCACTTAAAGTGATAATTCATACGGGGATTTTTTTATGCAAGCTGGAAATTATTTCCAGTAAATTACTGGTTAATATTTGTTTGTAAATATGACCTCCCCATCTCACTAATCCACATATGTCTCTTGAGAAGTCATTCCATTGTTTCAAAATGATGATTTCTAACCTAGGGAAATACCAATGTTGATATCTAAACTAAAGAGATACTGTTTATGTCTGTTTGGTTTATCTTTGAATATATCTTCTTTTGCTGTAAGTAACGTAAGCTTTCAAAGTGTACTTTTAATAAAATGTAGTGACTCTTATTGATGGGAGATACATTCTAAAACCCTTAATAGATGCCTGAAGCTACAGGTGGTACCCAACCCTATACATACTGTTTTTTTTTCCTATAGTTTTTTTTTCTATACATACATACCTAAGATAATGTTTAACTTATAAATTAGGCACAGTAAAAGTTTAACAATAATTAATAATAAAACAATAATTATAACTATACTGTAATAAAAGTTGTATGAATGTGGCTTCTCTCTTTCTCAAAATGTATTACTGTGTGTTATTCACCCTTCTAGTGACGATATACGATGATTAAATGCCTACGTGATGAAATGAAGTGAAGTGAATGATATAAGCATCATGATGTAGTGTCGGGCTACTACTGAGCTCCTGACTAATACATCAGAAGGAGGATCATCTGCTTCTGGATCACAGTTGGCTGTAAGTAACTGAAAGTATGGAAAACAAAACTGCAAATAGGGAAAACTACTATATACCCCAAATTGACAGAACACGAGAACAATTATGAAAATCACATTTCCTCCCCAGTACAGTAGTGTAGAGATGTCAGTTAATAGAGAATGCTCATAATAAAATGTGAATAAAACCAGTTTCATCTTACTAAAGTTGCACACTGTTTTCTTTAATTATACAAGCACTAGTATTTTCCCTTAATCTTCTGAATTCCTTAGTATAAAATTAGATGCTGCTAAGGATACAAAATAAGCTATGAAATTACTCCACAGAAAACAAACAAATGGAAAAATTGTAAGAAAATAAGGGCAGATACAGGAACATAATGATTTTCACTAAGGGAAATGCTAATCTTCAAATCTTTTCTTCCGCAGCATCTTCCCCCTTTCTCCTTAGAATCCACACAGAGAATGCCTATAGCAGTATTTTAACTTGTTGCATATTATGATCTGCTCCTCAGAGCAGTAATAAGGACATACGTGTCTATACTTCTTGGGATTCTCCAATTTACATGCATTTGGGTGGCCAGATTCCAATTTTATGAGAACTATCTTTTAATGTTTCTGCTTTGGCTTTTCAGTTACTTTTTTTTTTTTTTCTCTTTTATGAGAACCAATTTAGCTTTTCTATGCCCCCAATTTGAGTGCCCTCAGAAGTGAAGGTCACTTGTGCAGTTGGCTCTGGCCACGTAAGTCTCTCCTACTTCACTCCAGAGTTGGATCATTTGCATTATTTTCATAATCTCTCATGTATTTATTCTTCTTTTTAAGTTAAAGTCTCAGTCATATTAATATTTGCTGACAAATTTATGTATATGTCTATTGTGTGCCATTATTTTCAAAAATGATTTTACTTCAGAATGGGAAAATTTGTCTTCTGAGAAGTTTTGAGGAATTATACTCCATGGTCTTCCTCCCCCAAACCTGCAACACCAATCAAATCATGAGAAAAGCATCAGATAAGTGTAAGTGAAGGGACATTCTACAAAATACCTGACCAGAACTCCTCAAAACTGTCAAGGCCATCCAAAAAACAATACAAAACAAAACTCAAAAAAGAAAAACAAACAAAAAAGGAAAGTTTGAGAAACCATCATAGTTAAGAGGAGCCTATAGAGATACAATAACTAAACATATTGTGTTACCTAGGTTGGGATCCTAGAACACGAAGAGGAAATCAAGGAAAAACTAAGGAAAAATAAATAAAATACAGACTTTAGTTAATAAAATAACTTGTAACAAATATACCATACTGATATAAAATGTTAATAGGGGAAACTATGCAGAAGACCTGGAAACTTTCTGTACTGTTTTTATAAATTTTCTGTAAATCCAAAACTGTCCTAAAAATTAGTGATGGATATTAAGGAAGGCACTTCTGAGATGAGTACTGGGTGTTGTATGCAAGTGATAATTACTAAATTCTATTTCTGAAACTAATATTATACTGTATGCTAACTAATTGGAATTTAAATAAAAACTTGAAAAAAATTAAAGTGTTAAAAGTAATAGTTAAAACATCAATCTAATAACTCAACATTGTAAGAGAATAATAATAATGTAAAATGTCAAAGCAAATGTTAAGAATTTTCATACAGTATAATTAAACAAAATAAGATGTAAAGGGGACACCTGGCGGGCTCATTCGGTAAAGCATGTGATTCTTGATCTCAGGGTTGTAAGTTTGAGCCCCATATTGAGTGTGGAAATTACTTAAAAATAAAATCTTCAAAAAAAAAAAAAAGAGATGTAAAGATAAAGTTACAGTGATTTTTTAAAGATTAAAGTTATAAAATACCTTGATTCAAAACTAAAATAATCACATCTAATAAAAATCTAATAACCACAAAATAAGTAATAAAAATAAATTATAGCTGGTTTATGCAAAATGAAAAATTCAAAACAATATAAACACAAAAGCTATGCTTTGGGCTGAAGCTGAAAGTACAGGTTGAAAAATTTGGCTTCCTTCATGGGGTCCCTGGGAGTGGAGATGGTCAAACAGGTATTTCCAGAGTAAAATGCCAGAAAGAGAGATTTGGAGACAGTCTTTAGTTTATGTCAGTGTATTTTTCTTCCATCATTCTACTCTGATCAGAGTTCATACTCAGATTTAAATGATTTCCAATCAGTTTAAGGTTGCTTTATGACCAAGCATAACACTTATGAGGTAGAGCTACATAGCTTTTACAACTTTCAAAACATATACACTAAAAGTGTTAGTCATAAGGAATTAACAATAAATGGTAAGTCAACAGCATAAGAAACAAAGTGATACATTTTTTTAAAAATTGAGAATTATACTTAAGCTTTCCTCTATATTATGTTTTATTCTTTCTTTAAGGATATATTAATATTTCTCTCCAGTGTCATCTAGGGTAGATAATATAAATTCTCTCTATGATTACTTATTTCAGTAGCATGTAGCTGATAATCTATGCTGACTCATCCCTACAACATTCCTCTAATCCAGTGTAATGAATGCTTAATTTTTAGCGATGTCTTGATGACAAATGCTCATTCCCTGAAAACTGAATTAAATAATGGAACTCTTATATTAAATATAAGAACTCTTGAAAATTATCATCCAGTAATGATAGTGAATTCCATTGATGATATGTGCAATATCCAGTGTCTTATAGCTAGTTATTGGCACAATTGTATGGAACCCAGGCTTCTAGCTATATTTATTCATTAAAACATGAGTTTTATTTGTAGCTTATACATAACTGATAAATACCCTGCATATTTATAAGCATCTCAGTTTCATACATAAGTCATCTAATAGATGAAAACTCACCAAAAAAAAAAAAAGAAAAGAAAAAGGAGAATTTATTTTATATTCTTCCTATAAATGATATGACAGAGATCAGAAAATAACTGTGAGCAGCCATAGAGAGCAGAATTTCTCTCTAGCATCATCTAGGGAATGAAAGGAAGAGTAAAAGGGAATTAAGAATAAAATTGGATCAGGGTGTCTGGGTGGCTCAGTCCATTAAATATCCAACTCTTGGTCTCACCTCAAGTCTTGATCTCAGGGTTGTGAGTTCAAGCCCTGCATTAGGCTCCATGTTGGGTATGGCGCCTGCTAGAAGAAAGAAAAAGAAAGAAAGAAAGAAAGAAAGAAAGAAAGAAAGAAAGAAAGAAAGAAAGGAAGGAAGGAAGGAAGGAAGGAAGAAAGAAAGAAAGAAAGAAAGAAAGAAAAAAAGAAAAAAATTGGACCAATATCTTACATGATACACAAATATCAACTCAAAATGAATTAAAGACTTAAATGTAAGACTTGCAATTATAAAACTCCTAGAAGAAAACACAGGAAAAAAGCTCCCTGACATCAGTCTTGGCAATGATTTTTTTGGATATGACACCAAAATTTCAGGTAACAAAAGCACAAATAAACGAGTGAGATTAAATCAAACCAACAAGCTTCTACACAGTAAAGGAAACCAATCCACAAAATGAAAATGCAACCAGGAAGCCTGAGTGGCTCAGCTGCTTAAGCATCTGACACTTGAATTTGACTCAGGTCTTGATCTCAGGGTTGTGGGATCAAGCCCCACCTTGGACTCTGCACTCAGCATGGGGTCTGACTGTCCCTCTCCCTCTTTTCTCCTCTTTCTCTCAAATAAGTAAATAAAATCTTTGAAAAAATGAAAAGGCAACCTACAGAAAAAGAGGAAATATTTGTAAACCATGTATCTGATAAGGGATTAATATCTAAAATATAAAGGAATGCATACAACTCAATAGCAAACAAACAACCCAATTAAAAGTGGGCAAAGGTCTGAACAGACTTTTTTCCAAAGAAGATAAACAGATGGCCAATTAATATATAAAAAAGTGTCCAGCATCATTACTTAAGGAAATGTAAATCAAAATCACAATGTGATATCACCTCACAATGGTTAGGATGGCTGTTACTAAAAAAAGACAAGAAATAACAAGAATTGGCTAGGATGTAGAGAAAGGGAACCCTGTGCACCAGTGGTGGGAGTGTAAATCAGTATAAACATTATGGAAAACAGTATAGAAGTTCCTTTAAAAAACCTAAAAATATAGCTACCATATAATCCAGCAATCTCTTTCCTGGTATACATCCAAATGAAATGAAATCAGTACCTCAAAGAAATAGCTGTGCTCCCATGTTTATTGCAACATTATTCACAAACAGCCAAGATAGAGAAAAAAATCCAGTGTCTCATAACAGCTGAATGGATAAAGAAATTTTGGGTTATATGTACAACAGGATATTGTTGAGCCTTAAAAAAGAAAGAGAGCCTACCATTTACAACATGCATGAATCTGGAAGACATTATACTAAGTGATAAAAGCCAAACATAGACAGCAAAAAACTGCATGGTCTCCCTTATTTGTGAAAATATAAAAAAGTCAAATATGTAGAAGCAAAGAGTAGAATGGTGGTTACCATGGGTGGGGAGATGAAGTTAATGGTGATTGGTCAAATGTATAAAGTTGCAGATATATAAAATGAGTACATCTAGAGATCTAATGTGTAGCATGATGACTGTAGTTAATAATACTATCTTGAATACTAGAAATTTACTAAGAGTATATTTCGGGTACTCTCATCACACACAAAAAATGACTATGTGAGGAGATGATATGTTAATTAGCTTGACTGTAGTTTTCATTTCACTGTGTGTATGTATATTATATCATCATGTTATATCCCTTAAATATACATAGTTTTTATTAAAAATAAAATTTAAAAGGAAAAAAGGAGTGGGTTTTCAAAGGAAAAAGTAAAATAAATTAATCAGTAAGATAACATTCAGATTAATTAATACTTATCATTTAAAGAGCAACACAAATATGGAATAGAATAAGTGAGTTCCTATGCATTAAATTATATTAAAATTATTGTGGGAAATTGGATTTTAGCTCTATAAAATTTGAACAAAAATATTTTTTAAAAAATACTCCAGAATTCTCAAGTATCTTTTAACCCACTAAGCAACTTAGATGATTTAGCGTCAATGTCAGCAAACCATTTCACACTCATGAATACATTTTACTCCTCAGGACAGCTCTATTCACTGCAGAAATTTAAGCTAACAGAACCAGAGAGAGTAATATCAAAAATTAACTTTTGAAAAATGAAGATTACCATAAGAAAAACTCTATAAGAAAACCATTTAGGATCACACAGGAATCTTAATGAACAAGTGGAACATTCTGTACAATTTGAAAAAATTGCTTCTTGGGTCAAACAAATCAGATGGGATAAATGAAAAGGCATACTAGACATTGCTTTAATTATTGAGAAAGAAAAAATTCTAAATTTAAGCGTTTTCATTTCTCATAACTTTCCCACAGTATTGAGATACAGTCTCCAAAGATCAGGCATAAAATGAAAAAAGTTGAAAACAGGTATTTATTCTTGTATGAGTATCAGCCTAGCTGTACAGCTTACAAAGTAGAGGTAAATGTGTCTGAGGCTTATTATGAGCATCTGAGAAATTCTGCTCTTTGTGGCCTGCCCACAATTATTTTCTGATCTCTGTCAGATCATTTACTCTGGAAGGGCATATATAAATTTCTCCTGGGTATTTTTTGCCCAAGTATACCACCCAGCAAAATATTATGCATTTTGGTCTTAAATTTTCTTTGATTCCTATATAAGAAAGCGTTCTCCTGATGCTCATGCAATCCTGTTCAATGCCAGGTAGATATCACTCTATCCACTTACCTAGCTAGAATTAGACCAAAGTCTCTTTGAGCTTTCAATATACTGGTCCCACTGCTACACCAAAATAAACCAAATAAATTATGGATTTGGAACAAAAGGGCTTAGCAATATCATTTATCAAGAGAAAAAAATGATAAAGAGTTGAATAAGCAACACAAATAAATTAGTGTAACTAATATATGACTCAAATTATAATCATTGTTTCTAAGTAAAAAACTGAGGGATATTAACCAATAACAAAATTTAAGATGTATAATTTCTTTTGCTATGTTAAAAATCAGTTTACTATAATTTAATGTAGTAAACCACATGCCACCAGGTATGTGAAATGTTCATGAATATCCTGGGTTCTTTTATAGTGAATTGATTTTAAGAATGTTCCATCTGCTAACAAATAATGCACTAAATATAATGATATCTTTTTGTCTAGAAAGAATCAAAAAATATTTGAAAATGTCCAATTTTCAAGATGATATTTGCAAATGACATATCAGATAAAGGGCTAGTATCCAAAATCTATAAAGAACTTATCAAACTCAACACCCAAGGAACAAATAATCCAATCAAGAAATGGGCAGAAGACATGAACAGACATTCTGCAAAGAAGACATCCAAATGGCCAACATACACATGAAAAAGTGCCAACTTCATTTGGCATCAGGGAAATACAAATCAAAACCACAATGAGATACTACCTCACACCAGTCAGAATGGCTAAAATTAACAAATCAGGAAAAGACAGATGTTGGCGAAGACACTGTTGGTGGGAATGCAAGCTGATGCAGCCACTCTGGAAAACAGTATGGAGGTTCCCCAAATAGTTGAAAATAGAGCTACCCTACAACCCAGTAATTGTACTACTGACGTTCACCCCAAAGATACAAATATAGTAATGCAAAGGGACACTGGCACCCCAATGTTTATAGTAGTAATTTCATAATAGTCAAACTATGGAAAGAGCCCAGATATCCATCGACAGATGAATGGATAAAGAAGATGTGATATATATATATATATATAATGTATATTATATATATACACGCACACATACATATACACAATGGAATATTATGCAGCTATCAAAAAATTAAAATCTTTCCATTTACAATTATGTGGATGGAACTAGAGGGTATTATGCTAAGCGAAATAAGTCAGTAAGAGAAAGACAGTTATCATATGATATGTGGAATTTAGGAAACAAGGCAGAGGATCATAGGATAAGAGAGGAAAACATGAGACAATATGAAACCAAAGAAGGAGACAAACATAAGAGACTCAATCTCAGGAAACAAACAGAGGGTTGCTGGAATGGAGAGGAGTGGGAAGGATGAGGAGGCTGAGTGATGGACACTGGGAAGGGTATGTGTTGTGGTGAGTGCTTTGTATTGTTTAAGGCTGATGAATCACAGACCTGTACCCCTGAAACAAATAATACACCATATGTTAATAATAAAAAATAAAAATAAAAAAATAAAACCATTTCATGTATTTAAATCTTATGATTATAGAAATGAAATAAATTGATTAGAAAGGTTTAAAAAAAAGAAAGTGTCCAATTTTCAAGGGAAATTATTCAACAGTTTATAGGTTCTTATTTTAGAAAAAGTAATGATGGAGGAATATATATTCAATTTAATCACAGACCAGTGATTTGATGGGGGATAACAATTTCTAATATTTCAAGCTATAATATCTGACTCTGATTCTAATTATTATATCTAGCTATGATTTTTGATATTTATAACTATAACATCATTTTTCCACATCTTTGGGGTACATGAAAACTATTTCCCAATTTCATGCAGTTGGAAGTTGCAATATGACTAGTGTTGGCCAATGGGTTGTGATCAGAGGTGATATTTATTGTCTCTTAGACAAAGTATTTAATTGCCAGTTGAATACCTTCTGGAATTCTGTAATTGCCAGTTGAATACCTTCTGGAATTCTGTAATCTGTCACACTGAATGGAATTTGATTCAGTGATAGGAAAATGAAGGCTTTCCTAGGCTCCATCATTATTACATGGTAGATAAGTGTCCAGGAATTTGCCTAGAATTTCATGAGTGAGAAGCAGTCTTCAGTGTGTTATAGCTGAGATTTTTGAATTGTTGTATAATATGCTATATTCTAACCTATCCTGATAAATATAATAGATAAAGAGTAATTCAATTCATTTGTTACTTAGTCAACATTATTATATGGTAACTGCAAATCAATTTATAACAATGTAATTAGACATCCTTGGCTTCAGCTGTTATGGTGTGCATACACTATGTGTTAAAAGTAAACTTGCATTTTAAATATATTCATTTAAAATACAAGCTATAGGGCTCCTGGCTGGCTCAGTTGGTAGAGCATGCAACTTTTGATCTCAGGTTGTGAGTTCAAGCCCTACATGTGGTGTGGAGTTTACTTGAAAGAAAGAAAGAAAGAAAGAAAGAAAGAAAGAAAGAAAGAAAGAAAGAGAAAGGAGGAAGAAAGAAAGAAAGAGGCATATCTATAAGTAAATAAATAGATAAATTAATAAAATACAAGTTATGAAATCATTAAAAATTGATTTATACAGAAAAAAATCCATAAATAAAATGCAAAAACTGCGTTTCTCAATTTTTCCTGACAATTTTGGTTCCTTTGTCAGTATTATGATGTTTTTATAAAGGGTACTTGGGTTTTACATAAACATGCTTTAAAGGTGGAAATGCATGAATATCAAAGCATTGCATTGAGGCTCTTAAATAATACATCTTGTTTTTTGTTTGCTTGCGATATTAAGCAAAATATAAAATACCCCAAAAGATTGTGAGCAAAAAATATCTTAAAAAATAATTCTAATACTACAAAATATTTCAAAGTTTATAACTAGCAATATCTTTGTTTAAAAAAATTCTTCACAACTTTAGGAGGTCAGAAAAGCCTGTGAGTCACTGTGACATTGAATTAAAATGCACCCTGAATGCAAACTTTAGCTGTGAGATTAGAGTATTCAGGATAACTGTTATTTTCCTACAGTGAAATTACTTGTTGCCATAAAGCATTATGGCACAAATACTGTTCAATAATGTCATTATAAAGTGAACTTTACTGTGAAACAATCAGTACTACTTCTTATAATATCTAGGCTTAACATTACTAATTGTATCACTATAAACCAATTTTATAGTGAAATAAACAGTAGAGATAATGCTGTCAGGCTTTGGTATTAAAGCCTCAAATAAAAACACTAATATATTGTCTGAATATATCTCTTACAAACTGATATGCAAAGACCAGGTGGAAAAAAAGCCAGGATAGGCTGTTATAACTCCCTACGAAACAATATTGTCAGTGTCTGTCGCTTTTAAATGTTTTGTATCACTTCATTTAACAAATATCTGAGTTTATTTAACATGAAATGATGGCATACAGCAATCACAGTGTTCTTTCCCAGAAATAGAGAAAAAGCATATGTCTTCCCCTAGGTCAATATTTATTTGATTGGAAAGAACCATGATAATTACTTATTGATTTAAAAATTGTTTAGAGTAATCCTTTAAAAAATCTATGTCAAAAGAGAACACAAGCCTTCAAGAAGATATCCAAAGCTCACACACTTTCTAAAATCCTCTCCTCATGGAAACAAAATTAAATTTAAGACACATGCATGATTATCTGCAACACATTGGTCATTTATTAAAAACAAGACTCCTTACTTATAATGTACAATATTGACTTACAGTTACTTATCTTTTCCATCATTTCTGAGATGTAGCTATATTTCAATTAGAAAATGAAAAGGCACACTATTAAATACTACTTAGTTTGCAAAACTCTTGAAGGCAGAAGAGCATTAAAATAACTCCACAAAAATCATGGCAAGTTCTGCTCACTACCGGCTATTCTCAGGGAAAGTCAAGGCGATGACCATACTGATGTGGAATAAAATGTTATGAAAGAGCAAGATATAACTCTAAAAGGTGAAATCTATTAAGAAGCAAGCAAACAAAAAGCAAGACATGTCATATTATAGCCTCAACAGGATGCTTTGAAGTTCATCACATATTCCTACCTCTAAGTGTATTTTATTTAAAACCCAAAGTACTCTTCACAAAAACACATCACATAATCCTGACAAGTAAAACAAAACTGTCAGTCAGAGAAGGTGGGAGACATCCCTAATGGTCACTTAGTGTAGGCTTGATAAAATGAGCAAAACCATCCATTCTTTTTTAATGGTAAGCTACCAAAGTCATACAACCCGCAACTACGACTACTGTCTGAGGACAGAGGAGAAAATAATTCCGGGTGCAACAGCTGTGAAAGAACATTCAAGCACAGTCCTATTCCCATGGGGATAACAGATAATTAATTTGATATCTTTCTTCTTTAATAGAGGTGTTTACAGCTATAAATATTATGCTAAGTATAGCTTTTGCTGTATCCCAAAAGTTTTGCTATGTTGTATTTCAATTTTAATTCATTTCAAAGTATTTTCTAATTTTCTTCATGATTTCTTCTTGGACAAACTGAGTATTTAAATTGTTGTTTAACTGCCACATTATTGTGAACTCCCCAAATTTCTTTTTATTATTAATTTCTAATTTCATTCTGTTGAGATAGAAGAACATACTTTGTATAATTTCAATACTTCCAAATTGCTGAAATGCAATTTATGACCTAAAATAAGGTCCACCCTGGAGAATGTTCCATGTGCAGCTGAAAAGAATGTCCAGTTTGCTATTGTTGGAGGGAGTGTTCAGTAGCAGCCTGCTAGGGCTTCTTGACTTATAATATCGTATAGTATTATGCTGTGTATATTACGAATCACACCTGTCTTCTACAATCTGTTTTATGTGTTATCTATTTTATATTTTCTCAAAATTGTTTGAAAAGTTGGCACATTGTGGGTTTTTGTTTGTTTGTTTTTACAATAGTTTGTTTTCCTTTGGGGTGGTCACTTTGAACACTTACATAAGAGTTCAGTGTCACAATGTCTGCAGAGAGAGTTGAGCTTATATCACATGACCCGTATAAATGAAGCCGTTCTTCACTCCTAATATTTTGATTATAATAAATCAAGGTTCTAGCTATGTATATATTTTTTAAAGATGTATTTATTTTAGAGAGAGAGAGCACACAGGTGGCAAGAGGGGCAGAGAGAGAGAAAGAGAGAGAGAGAGAATCTCCAGCTGAGTGTGGAGCCCAACATGGGGCTTGATCTCACAACCCTGAAATCGTGGACTTGAGCCAAAATAAAAAATCCGACGCTTAACGGACTAAGCCACCCATGCGCCCCTCTAATTATATTTTAATTATAATGAAGATTTTTCCATTTTATAATAATAAAATAATATCATTCTGTAAAATTAACTGAAGTTACAATAACCAAACTAAGAAAGTATCACAATATGCCTTCTACTAGCACTCAAAGCCTTCTTCCATCCTGGTATACTATCTTTTCTTTTTTTCTTTCATCATAATAACCTTCTAGTCTGATTTATCATTTCTTTGTCCCTAAAATTTCCAACCCATTCTCCTTTGCACATAGATTCTGATAATGAAATCTCTGTCTTATAATGTCTACTCTTAACTGAAATCCCCTATCTTTCACTCAATATGCATTTCAATCCACTGTCCCTGAAGCTTCTCTTAATTTCACTGGAGCACACATGAGCTCTCATTTCTAAACCTCTATAATTCTTTTATACTTATGAGACTTGTTACTGTTATCTTAAAGGGAAAAAGAAGAAATACAGGGAATTAAAACCAAAATTAGTTCTGTGAGTTTCAGAAAACCAGGTAATTCATGTATTTCTGATAAAATGACTATATTAATAACTACATCTGGCTGTCAAAATTTCAAAATGAAAGTACGTGCATAAATGTGATTTTCAAATAATTATTAATGAAAAGTTATTAAGTTAGCAATAGAATTTGATATATGATCTATCTGACCACATTTTATATTAGTCTATCTGTTGTACCTATCACCGTGAATTACATAAATATTTGTCAATTTATTGGATGATAAATGTTATTTTTATAAGTACATAAAGCGAAAATTTGTCTAAAGTTCCATATTAGTTGAATCCCTTAGGACTTAAAATTGAATAAATTATTCTTTTAAAATTTACATATATGAATATAATGTGTGCATATATATATATATACCATATATATGTAAAAATAAAATAGTATTTCAATTTAGATATCCTACCTCTTATTATATAAGTTAAATGTCAGAAAGTTTCATTTACAGCCATCAATACAGTTAAGGATGGTCCCACGTTCTAGTTGAGTCTGATAAGACATACAAGAAAGATGACCTACAAACAGCAATGGGATTTTTCATTAACAAAAGGAGAAAGGCATTGTTGACATCACATTTTGCCCTTCTTACTCACTTGAACATGGATATGAAGCCTAAGCATGACATCCATCTTCCAAACATGAGGTAACAATCATAGAACCAGAAAAAGATAAAGGAATGCATAGCAGAAGAGAAGGAAAGAGTTTGGATTACTGATGGTATCATAAAGCTGCTGCAAATCAGAAACTCTCTACCTCGAAACATCCTGTAATATGAGCTAATTAAAAATATACTTTATTATTGATCCCATAGTTATTTTGTTACATGGAACCTAAAGAATTTCTAACATATACAGGATCTATCACAGTAATGTGGACTGAACAATGATAATAGCTTATGGTATATACACCTGTTAGTTAGGAACAAGTTACAGAGATTGCATAAGCCTAGTCCAAAGGAATCTTGTATGAAATATACTACAATGTCGGGAAAATAACCATAATCATGATGGAGGTATATATTGAAAAGATCAATCACACTGGAAGGTGAGATGACTGTGTATATTATTGTAGAAACCAGAGCACTTTTGGAGTGAAGAGATCCTCTCAATAAATATATAGTATAAAAAGTTTTAATCAAACTGTCGGGGGGAAACCAGGATATATGGTCTCACTAGTTTAGGTCTAGGTTTCTTATTCTCCCAGGATATAGTAAATGAAAAATATAGATTGTTATCTGAAAAGTAAATATGTATTTTTTATCTGGAACATAAATAAGTGTTTTTAAAAATAAGAAGTTACCCACAAACTAGAGGATTCTGTAAGTCCCTATGCAATGTCCAGCTCTGCTTTTACCTGTTATTAATTTGTGGTCCAGGTG
This sequence comes from Ursus maritimus, assembly GCF_017311325.1. NCBI lineage: Eukaryota > Metazoa > Chordata > Mammalia > Carnivora > Ursidae > Ursus > Ursus maritimus. Next base: position 37,071,489 of record NW_024426996.1, read on the forward strand.
GCTCTTGTTCATTTCTGTGATGCATATATTGACATATATCTTTGCTGTGCTAAAGATTTGAGTTCTATGATAATTATGTTTATTGGTGGATACTGCTCTCAACAATTGAGGAAAGTTAATGTTTCTGAAAAAACAAGCATAACAGAAAAAGAAAACTATTAAGCAGATGACAGTTATAGGCAATTCAGTAACTTTATATAACAAACACCCATTATCCAAATGTTGTAGTTCCATATTTAAAAGTCACATGAAAAATAGAAGACAAGGATAAAAAGTAATTGCTAACAGCTCATGTTGATTGCTCAGCTCTGACTCAGCACAGATTGACAAGACTAAAGATTCTAAATTACTATTGAAATGTACTTTCACTGCAAATCCATTGATTATGTAATTTCAACTTGATTTTATTAACCTGATATATGCCACTAAAATATTAGTAATTAGGTGAACATTTTCAAATTAACAATGCTTCCATATGCCTTACATAAGAACACGCATCAGTGTTTTCCACAGATTAACACTGACTCTATAATTCAAAAATAGATCTCTTATTTTATTGTACACAGATCCTCAGTATACCACCAAGTTTTGGTAATATAATTGGGATACCTTAACATTCATAACGTAGATCTTATAAATTATATCTTGATTTTTCCCCCACCAATTTTGGGAAGCCTCTTTGCATTCAATCTCTCTCTCCACTTTCAAAAATGGCTTGAATACTCGTTCTTGATTTTCATGAATCTTAAATGTTTAGTTTTTCTTCATCTGTATTACAAATACTTATATTATTTCCAAAATATTATTTTAAAAATGCAAATATTTAAAAATAATGCAAACATTTAAAAAATGTCCATTTTTCAATTCCTAAAATGAAAGGACCTCCATCAGTGTATTTTTTAGAAATGATGGGTTTTTGGTGGAATTGTATCTACTTTCTTTTTAAAGAGATACATTTTGGTCAAGTAGTATTTTATTTATTTGTTTGTTTATCTCTATCAGACCTTGAAATGTTTATCAACACTCTTGTCACATTAAGATAAGATTATTACAGCTCCCTCAGCTGGCTTGCCTGATAAGAATTTGTTTGAACTCCAGTTGGCAAGGATTCCTTTTGTAAAAGGATAATTCTTTTTTACCCATATTTCTGTCTGTTCAGAAGCTTTGCATTCTTTGTCATTTGCTAGTGTCACGAAACAGCCACTTCAGAATTACCTCTCAAGCTTAAATCATTTTAGGGCTCCAGTCCAGTATATTTAAGAAACTCCCAGCTTCCTGGAGCTATGAAGAATTTTCTGTTTCTATTATGTGCAGAGTTTGAAGAGAGAAACATTCTTCACTCTTATGCATGCAATCTTCGGGAACTTCAATTACTGTAAGTAGGTAGACCATAGGACTTAACTGCATTACAGAGGGCCTCTGTGTTAGCTCACAGTTGTGAGTGCTATCTGAAGTGCTATTCACTTCCACTCCACAAAGAACTTTGGAGAGGATAAATACAAATTTTTGTCATAAGATTCCTAAGAAAAAATTAAATAGAAAATCGGGCTAAAGGTAATAACTACTCATAATTTCAAGTTTTTATGTTCAGTTTCGTGTTTGGCTAAGTAATTTATTAACAAAATGCATCTTTATGGAACACTATAAAGAATAGAGGCCTAGGAACTAGAAGATTTAAGATACTTTATTATTCTCCTTTGCCACTACCTGGTTATAACTTTACTCAGCAGCTCCATTTTCAATTTCATCTGAGTGTTGAAATGCAAAAGTTTCAAAAGCCCTTAATTCTACTATTGTCATTGTTTGTCTCATCCCTAATGAACTCCCATCCAATGTGTGACACAGTTGGCATAGGGGGACACTTGTGAATACCTGAAATATAACCTGTCTTAAGGACAGGTTATAAAAAAATTGACTGCAAACTAGGTGAAACAATAGCTTTCTCTCTCATGTAGGAATGTCTTCAAATTTTACTTAGTATATCACCCAAAGAGTTCACCTAATCTGGCCTTTACCTAGCCTTCATTTTTATTTTGTGCTAAGTCCTCTTTGTTAATATCCTGTCTTCGTGTTCCTCAGATCAGTCAGACTTATGACTCCCTAATGATCTAGTACCAGGTCCCAGATTTCAGACCCTTATACTCACCAAAACTTCTCTAATTCCTATACCTTTTCCCTCTATTAAGAGAATTATCTCATATACTTAAAATAAATTCCATGTTTATTGTTAACTAATATCAGTTTCTGCTGTCTACAATCATTGCAACTTGAGCTAATGTAAAAATTGTTATTTCATATAAAATGTTTTTATGAAAGACTCTTAAATGGAAAACCAACCAAACTGAGGGGGTGGGAGGTTAAATAATGAGGATTTCTCCATCTGTAACTAGGAGGCCAATCATGCTTGTTATGTTGTGGCAATATCACTGGTTAAATGATTGTTATATGAATTTTGAGTTTCAAAATAAGTCTTCAGCCAACTTGTAGCTTTAGGGTAATATATACGGCCATATATATATTTTTTTCATTTCATCACAAATCAACAAAATTATGTTTGTTCATTTCACTAAATGAACATCCTAAAGAAGGCCAGAGACTAGCCCAGAGTTTCCACAGTTCCATGCCACCTGAGGACTGAGGGAATAAACATCTCAGCATACATGTCCTAATATGAGAACACTGCTAGAGAACTTTGCAATAGACCTGATAGAAAAAGGTCAGGATACTGGAATGCTTGCCTGCTTCTTGTACCTTCTACAAGATTTTTCTACAAAAGGGCTACTTTCCTCACTGGCCTTCCTGAGAGCAGAAAGGAAGAACAAAGAGAACCATTCATGTATTTGATTCCACTAAAAATGCCTTTTCTGCTGAGATCAGTTATTTATGAATGCAGGGGTGAGATAATTCTACATCTTGGGATTATAAAAGCTAAATCCAGTGCTCCGTGGTAAAATTAGTATGAGACGAAGCAGAGAGGTAGAAAACTCAGTAGGATTTAAGACAAGCACTCAGGAAGACCCACAGAAATAGAACAAGCATGAACTTTCCTGACCTTTCAAATTAATGCTCTAAACAACCAAGATCCCCACTTCCTCCTCACCTTTCCCCCTCCAAAAAAAAAAAATCCTCATGAAAATTATTCCCTGAAAAGCATATTCATGGAAATACAGCCATGGCAAAGGCAAGGTAGATCTTTCAATCAATTGGGTTTGCTTATAGTTTCACTTTACTTCATGGCAGAGGTGAAAACAGAACCCTGTAACTAAAGTCTAGGGGTTGTAGAGAACCCCGACTGCCTTCTGAAATAGGAATCTCATAGGTAGGTCTTAGGTTCAAACAAATCAACAGACAACTGTTTTTATGGTGTTGCATTGCCATAGAAACCATTAAAAATGTAAAAAGAAGTTTTATGATTATTAGTAGAGCAAATTTCAGGCTGTCATAAACATGACAAAAGTCATATTGGCTGCTAAAGCTGTATAGTATCCATTAGGGAAATGCTCCCCAGTGCCCACTCTCATGTGTCCACTGAGAACCCTGTGGAAAGGGAATCTCGGTAGTCATAAAGACTGACCAAGCCTCTCACTCAGCAATAAATGCAACTCACAAAATCCTGTTCGACAAGCTATATTTGTTTTGATTGATAGAAACTGTAAGATAGGATCCTTTCTTGTTTTATCTAAATAGGAGATTTTAATATACTTACAGTTTCTGTAGTATATATGCATATGTGTATCTTTGCCATAGGTTGTAGTATCATGATAGGCCACTTCTAGATATAACTGGGAGGAATCACACTGAACAGATATATTGTTGATTTGGTCTTCAATGCAATTGTTATATATTACTGTGAAGAGCCTATCTTTGGGGCTCATTCATGACTGTATATTAGATAGTTGCATTGAAACCGGGGGGATGACTTTCTTTAAAAATTATAGTAAGAGAAGAATATATTTATGTATGTTGGTCATATGTGTTGGGCAACCAAGAAGTAACCTGTGACTACTATTTTTCTGCCAGCATCACTATCCACCAGTTTCTATTAATAGAACTTACTCTCCTGACCACTTAGAGTTTGTAATGTGATCATCGTTGGGAAAATCATAGTAACCAAGGCCCAGGACAAAATGACTGATCAAAGGTTTGCCTGTACCTTGAGCCATGACAACAGGAGTTTATCCATGGAATTTTCTTCTTTCCTTCCTTAGATACCCAAGAAAGTATTCTTCTTTCTCTCTGATATAAAGCTTTTAAGACAATAATTCAAGAAATCCCAGGAACTCTGCTAAAACACACACACACACACACACACACACACACACACACACACACAAGTCATGAATATCAAGAATTAAATCAGAAAAAAGATTCAGATAATAACCAAAGTATTCAGTCCCTGACAGTCTTAAGGCTGCCCCATTTCCTGAAGCTCTGTCCTTAATTATCTGAGTTATCCAGTGCTCTTCAAATAAATTGTGTGTGTGTGTGTGTGTGTGTTTAAATCATCCTTTCTTCAGTTGAATTGGGTTTCTGTCACTGAATAATGCAATTGACTTCCAACTCTGACATGCTTAGATTCTAAGATACTATGTCGCTAGAGACACACCTAAGACTATTTCAGTATTCAATAAATATGAAAAGGTTAATAATCAAAGGCAGCCCTTTCATAATTAAATTTGTCATTGGTCTTTCAGGCTGTACTATATTTAGTGATTCAATCATAACAACCACCTGAAATAGCTATCTGTAAAAATGAAAGTGATGAAAACATATGATTAAAAAAATGATTTCCTGCCTTTATTCATCTTCCTTAATCCACTTAAAATAATTTATGAGATTAAGCTTCATTGGAATAATATAGTTGACTATAATATTAATTTTGACTAAACTAATCTTTATGAAGGACAAGATCACATCTGTTTTGTTTAACACTGTATCCTATAAAAGACATCCTGTTAACATTTCTAGAACTCATAAATTATTTTAACTCTGCTACTTGCTTTCTTGTCATCCTGAATTTCTGACCTCTCTTTTCTGAGCCTCAATTTTCTCTTCTATAAAAATAGATGTGGGATAATGACATGTTTTAGATAGTCAATGAATGTTTTCAATCTCAGAGTACAGACAATTGGCAAAGATAAGCTTATAAGGATTCACAGACCCAGCTACCACTGAATACATGACCTCGAACGAGTTACTTGACTTATCTGTACCTCATAAGAAAGGTGTGGTGATTCTCTTTTATATTTCCCATCTCCATCATTGTGGACATCAATGGTTTGTTTCTTTGCCTCATGCATCTCTTCAAGAAAATAATTTCAAATAGTGAATCTGAAAGCATAGAAACTTAAATTACTACATATCCTGTGAGAGTTCTTTTATAAAATAGTTTAAAAAGAACTGCTAAGTGATTATGTGTTATAAATTATATGCAAAACTTTATATTCCTAAAATTAGTATTACTGATTTCTTTTTACCTATATAAATGCAGGGTGAAAGTAATATACGCATAAACCATAAACAGGGATAAGATTGACAAAAATATCTTTGGAAGAGTGATTAAGAAGATGGAAATTAAGATGGTATGAATAAATAAGAACCACCTCTCACTTTTAAAACTGAAGAATTATTTGTGTGCATGTTTTTAAATTATTATTTCAGAAAAGGAGATATAACTACAACACAATTCCTAAGTAATCTTCATACTGCAGAATTCTGAAAGGTTGGAAATTGAATGAATTATCAGTCAGCAAACAAAAGCAAATGTAGTAGAGCTAGAAAAGCTGGGGAAATTTTCTCTTCATCTTGAATTGCTGAGTGGAGAACAAACCATAGATGAATAAGACTGGAAATAGAGACAATTTATGAAGGCATAATGTTAGTCTGGTCTAGATAGAGTTGGAGGAGCCCGGGCCTGACTGGAAGGTAAGAGTGAAAGTGTTAGGAAGTAAATAAATAAATGTTTTTAGAGATACATTTTGAATGTAGATCAAAACAGGACTTGTCATTGGATTGTAAGAGATGATGGAAAGTGAGGAATAAAGGTTCATTCTATGATCACGGCTTCATCAAATACGTATGAAGCACAGATGAGCAAGACTGGGAAAACAGGTTGGGGTAGGAAAAGGAAATATAAATTCCATTTTAGCTATCCCCTCGGTGGAAAATTCAAGTAAAGAGATGTAATAATAAGTCTGGGACTCAGGGGCAAAAATGAGAGTTGACATATGAATTTGGAAATTACCAGTATATGTAGTATTTGAAGCCTGAAAACAAATGTTATTACTAGTGAGAGAGCACAGTCCAGGAAGAGAGCAAGGATTAATCCTTGGGTTACTCAAACACTAAGAGATCTGTAGAAGAAAAATCCCCCAAGAGAAACTTCAAGTTTCCAGGGAGATCAGAGAAAAATAGAAGAGTGGCTTTTCCCAGAAATCAAATAAAGAAATTGTGTCATGGATAATGTGTTCAAAATCTGTTAGAAGTCAAGTCATGACACAATGACATAGAATTGGCTGTTGGATTTGAAAAGAAATCCTGGGAAAAACTGACAAGAATATTTTCAATAGTGTGGTGTGAATGATATCTTTATTGAAAGGGTAGAAGGGAGAAGAATAATATATAAAGGAAGTCAGTAGATACAGAAAACTTTCTTGAGAAAAAAATATTTTTAATATGGACGAGATAAATAAGGTAGGAGTTTTGTTTCATGGAAAGGGTTTTTAAATTTTAATGTTAAGTGTGATAGCTTTGTATTGCATCCCATAAATTTTGATGGTTGTTTGCCAGTTCCTATTTAGTTTTAAGTATTTTCTTAACTTCTTTTATGAGTTCTCCTTTGATTCAGAATACAAACTATATAGTTCAATCTCTAAATATTTGGGAATTTTCCCCAATTCATTTGTGCTGGCTCAGAAAACATTTTTAACTATATCAATCTTTTTACATTTTGTAAGACTTGTTTTATGGCCTCTCTTGTGATCTGTCATGGAGAATGGTTCATGTGTGTTTGAAAAGAATTTTTATTCTGTGTCACTGGAATAAGTGTTCTAAAATTATCAGTTGAATCAGTTAGTTGATAGTTTTACTTTGATCTTAAATATACTTATGGATATTTTGTCTAGTCACTCTAACAAGAATCAAGCAGAGTTGCAATCGCAGCCATAATCAGTTATTTGTTTTTCCTTTAAAACATGTCACTTTTTGCTTCATGTAATGTGAAGCTCTATTTTCAAGTGCATGTATCTTTATACTTGTTATATCTTTCCAATATATTGACCCTTTTATTATTGTAAAATACACCTTTATATCCCTAGAACATAGGGATAGAAGTATTTGTTGTCTTAAAGTTTATTTTGTATGATCAATTTATATAACCACTCCTGCTCACTTACCATGTTAACATGTTATATATTCTTTCCATTAAAATATTTTTGAACATATTTGGAAAAATAGTTGGATCCTACTTTTTATTCTGTCCAACAATATCTGAGTATTCATGGGAGTGTTTAGTCTAACCTCATTCAATATAATCATTCCTATGATTGTATTTATGCCTGGTATTTTGCTATTTATTTGCTGTAATTTATATCTATTTTGTTTCACTTGTTGATATACTAAATTGACTGTGTTAAAAAAAATAATGGTATACAATTCTAATTCATCTGCTGATATTTTACTTATATTTTTTACTTGTTTCCTTAGTGGTTTATCAAGAAATTACAATATACGTCATAATTTATCACTAATTCAGGTAAATAATTTTTCTAAAAATACAGTAATCTGGGGCCCCTGGGTGGCTCAGTAGGTTGAGCATTTGACTCAGGTCATAATCTCAGGGTCATGAGATCGAGCCCCATATCAGACTCTGCGCTCAGTGCAGAGTCTGCTTGAGATCCTCTTCCTAACCCTCTCCCCCTGCTCCCCACACCTCACGCACACTCTCTCTTCTGTCTCTCAAATAAATAAATAAATCTTTTTTAAAAATACAGCAATCTTGCTCAAACACATCACCACTTCCTTCCCTACTTTTGTTTTATTATAATTATACACATTATTTATTTGTATTATAAACTCAACAAAATAGTGTGATAATTATTGCTTTATATAATCTGTTATGTTAAAACATTAAATTAAAAATTTTGAAAATATTTCATGAATTCTTTTATGTTTTCTAATATATTACCATTTCCTTTGCTCTTTTATTTTTTCTATAGATTAGAGTTACTTTGTGGTGACATTTCCTATTGGACTGAAGGAATTCCATTGTTATTTATTGTACAACAAATCTCCTAGTAACAAATTCCCCTAGTATTTTTTAATTCTGGGAATATATTTATCTTACTTCTATGTCAAAAGGATTTTTTTTTTAAAGATTTTATTTATTTAACAGAGAGAGAGACAGCCAGCGAGAGAGGGAACACAAGCAGGGGGAGTGGGAGAGGAAGAAGCAGGCTCATAGCGGAAGAGCCTGATGTGGGGCTCGATCCCATAACGCCGGGATCACGCCCTGAGCCGAAGGCAGACGCTTAAGGACTGAGCCACCCAGGCGCCCCTCAAAAGGATTTTTGATGATATAAAACTCTTGGGTAACTATTTTCTTTCACAACATAAAATGTGTTATTCTATTTTCTTCTGAATTAATTTAAGAAGAGATTTCCATGTATGGGAATGTAAAATGTATAGCTGTTCTTTTGAATATGACGCCATCTTCCTTTGTTGTTATAAAGTTCTCCCCGTCTTTAGGCAATGAGGTGTTTAAAGTGAATCATTTTGTGTCCCTCCTACTTGGGATTCAGTGAACCTAGATATTCATATTTTTTAAAGAAATGTAATTTGTTGTATCAGTCATTATGTCTTCTAATATATTTTTTCTTCCCTTCTCTTCTTCTCTGGGAGGCCCATTACACATATACTTGTGTGTTTTGTAATTTCATCTACAGATCTGAAGCTCTGCATATATGTCTTCAAATGTGCATATCTTTCCATTGTTCGGGTTTGGTAATAAATATTGATCAAAATTCAAGTTCACTGATTCACTGTCACTTTAAATGTGTCCAGCATGACTCATATTTATTTTAATAATCTGAAAAGTGCTAACTGTAATTTAGAAAAAATAAATATATGGATAGGTTTATCCATAACAACTACAACCAGGAGGATTGAAGTGGGAAATTGTTACTTTCCCTTGAAATTGGAAAAGCTAATGCCCAATTTTCCCAATGCTTCTAAAAATTTGGAATTTTGTCTTACAATGGAATGATCTTTCTGTTTTAAGAGACTAATTATACACTTTACTTGGGTGATTTTGTGCACCAAAGCCATAATTTAATAAACATTTACTAGTGAGTATATATATAGTTTAGGAAGATATCTATTCTCTTATTTGTAATAATTTTATCCTATTTTTTTAAAATAAGTCTTGGGGAATCTTCAAAGATTCAGTATTTGGCCTATGATTAAATATTTCTGGTAGCAAGAGACTAACTCTTAGAGTAGTAAATCTGACTGCAGACATGAAATCCATTAGAAAGTCCTTACTGATACTAAGCCAAAATATTAGTACCTTTGAATTCAACCTGTAAATCTTAACTTGAGCTTCTGTGACCATATATATAATATATATTATATTGTATATTATAATATACATTATACAATACCATATATCCTATAATATACAATATAGGATATATATATCATATATATATCATACATATATATAATATATATATATTTTTTAAACTTAACTTCACAAAGTACAAAAAGATTTTGGGTGAGCAACAAATCATTTGAATCTCTTTTTTATTTCAAAATATTTGCTACTATGTTAGCTTTTCTTTAAAAGATTTATGTATTGCCAATAGCAAGGGAAAGGGAACATAATAATACAGGAGGTGTTTTTGTCAACAAAGTGAAACAGAAGATTCCACTCCCTTTTTATGAAATTTATACTGTTGTTAATGTAGTCTGTTATTACATTACCTGCTTTAGTAAACACAACTTTTTTCATATAGATTCAAAATGAATCTAAGTACATTTGCTTGTTTCTAGAAATATCTATGATAGTGCTTTGCATATAGTATCAAGAAACTCTTTTGTATTATCAAATGAATTGCTATTGACATAAATCTTTCCATCTGTGTGTGTCTCAGTCTAAGTCTTGAATTATTTAGCAGAATAGGTATAGGGAAGATTATTCAAATAGTGAATTATATTAAAGAAATATATACTTAACCACTCTCTACCTTAGCTGCAATATAATTATGCGCTTGTAAAAGGACCAGTCCACAGAAAAGACAAAATGAACAAAAGTATATACAGAGCATATCTGAGTGTTGGCAAACATAGCAAGCATGTGGGCTTCCACCCACTGTATTCACAGCCAATATTTTTCAGATCATCTTCTGTCCTAGCCCTCTGAAATATGTTCCTTTAAAAATTAACAAAAAAATATGCCTTTGTTAAATCTGAAGAATAAATCATCTATGTTTGAAGCATGGTAATTTATTTTGATAATTTCTCCACGGCCCACTTATATTTTTACTTGGGTTAATTTACTATTTAATTATTCATAGCCTGATTGCTGTTGATTTGACTTCCATCAAAGTATTCATGAGAAAGTATTCATATATATGTATATTTTAAAGAGGGGCCATTTCTTTAAAAGTGCCAAACAGTGTTTTAAATGCTTACTGTATAGTGTCATTACTTATAATAACCCCTAAATGCAGGGACTATAATTATTCCTATTTCACGGGTAGAAGAACTGAAAGGTTTATTCACTGACATTTATTAAGTGATAGAACGAATTTGAAATCAACGTGTGTACTGATTCCAGAGCCTATGCTCCTAACCACTTTTATTACTGGAAAACATGTATCATTATTCTTTATAATTAATTAGACTTTTCAAATGGAAATGAACAAATCCTGTGGTATCTTTGGATTAAGATTTATATTGTATTAATGAAGCACTGGAACACTCAATAAAGAGAAGAAACACATTTCTGTGTTTATTCTGCCCATAAGCAATTCCTGGCTTTAAAGTGAATTCAGAGCATGAACTTTTCCTTTAAGTTTGAAGGTTAAAGGTGCAGAAAGTAACTCAAAACTGCTGTGATGTACAATTTTATAGAACTATGTAATATCACATAAGAGAAACATGAATATAATTTAATATTCATGAAATAGAAAATATACTAGAAATAAATATAAGTAATATACACAAGAAATTATTAAATTTGTTATATATAGGACCCAGTTGGGTGGGAGTGATAGATAATGATTTTCCCTTTTTTTTCTATGCCTCAAATTTATTAAAGATTTTACTGTGTGCCTCTAATCCTTTTAACATTAAAATCAAAAATTTAAATCAATGAATACAAGTGACTCAAGAGAACATGTTAAATACATATAATACCTAGAGGGAGCAAACATATTTCTCAAGTAGACTCTATCATAGAACACGGTATTTCTTTCCATTTTTTTTTAAAGACTAATTTTGCTAATTGTAAGATTTTCAAGAAATTAGTTAATTTTGTTTAAATTTTTTTAATGATTTTTTATTATATTATGTTAGTCACCATACAGTACATCCCCGGTTTCCGATGTAAGGCTCGATGATTCATTAGTTGCGTATAACACCCAGTGCACCATGCAATACGTGCCCTCCTTACTACCCATCACCGGTCTATCCCATTACCCCACCCCTCTCCCCTCTGAGGCCCTCAGTTTGTTTCTCATAGTCCATAGTCTCTGATGCTTCATTCCGCTTCTGATTTTTAAGTCAAGGCATGACGGACAAATAAAAGCAAGAATTATATGAAATATATATGAAATAAACTTTAAAAAATATCTCACAAATACATCTTTTCCAAATATTTTCATCCAGTCTGTGGGTTGTCTTAAGAGTTTCTTTTGCAAAGCAAAAGTTTTAATTTTAATGAAGTACAGTTTATCAATTATTTCTTTCGTGGATTGTACCTTTGATGTACCTAAAAAGCAATTGCCATAGCCCAGATCATTTAGATTTTTTTTTCTGTTTTATTCTAGGAGTTTGAGAGTCTTGCAGTTTACATTTAAATCTCTTCCATTTTAAGTTAACATTTGTGAAGGGTGTACAGCCTGTGTCTAGATTCTTATTTTTATTTATTTTAGTGTGTGTGTGTGTGTGTGTGTGTGTGTGTGTGAATGTCCAGTTGTTCCAGCACCATTTGTGGGAAAGGCTCTTTGCTCTGTTGTACTCTTTCCTCTTTTGCCAAACGTCAGTTGACTATGTATATGTGGGCCTATTACTGGGTTTCCTGTTCTGTTCTATTGATCTATTTGTCTGCTTCTTTCACCGACACCATGCTATCTTTATAGTAAGTCTTGAAGTTGGGTAGTGTCAATCCTCCAACTTTGCTCATTTCCTTCAAGTTTGTGTCAACTATTTTGGTCTTTTGTCTCTCCATATAAACTTTAGAATCAAGTTTGTTGATACCCACAAAATAACTTGTAGGGATTTTGATTGGGACTGTGCATAACCTATAGATCAATTTGAGAAAAACTTGCATCTTGAAATTGAGTCTTCCTATATATGAACATGGAATATCTCTCTATTTATTCAGTTCTCCTTTGATATCTTTAGAGTTTTATAGTTTTCCTCATATAGATCTTGTATTTATTTAGTTAGATTTATATTGAAGTATTTCGTGTTTTGGGGGTGGTTATATAACAGTTGTTGAATTTTTAAATTAAAATTCTACTTGTTCATTGTTGGCATATAGGAAAGTAATTCACTTTTTTATAATTAACTTTGTATCCTGCAATTTTGCTATAGTTGTATATTAGTTCCTGTTGTTTCTTTGACAATTATTTTTATTTTCTGCACAGACAATCAAGACATCTGCACACAAAGACAGTTTTAGTTCTCCTTTCCTAATTAGTAAACTTTTTATTTTCTGTACTTGTCTTATTGCATTATCTAGGACTTCCAGTATGATGTTAAAAAGGAATAATGAGAGGGAACACCCTTAACTTGTTCCTGATCTTAGTGAGAAAACGGTTTCTCAGCTGTAAGCATGATGTCAGCTGTAGGTTTTTATAGATTATCATTATTAAGTTGAAAAAATTCCCCTCAATTCCTGGTTTACTAAGTGGTTTTTGCTTTGTTTTTTTTGTCATGAATAGGTGTTCGAATTTTGTCAAATGCTTTTTCTGCATCAACTGATATGATCACGTGAATTTTCTTCTTAGTCTGTTGATATAACGGATTATATTAATTGATTTTTGAATGTTGAACCAGCTTTGCATACCCAGAATAAATTCCAGGTAGTCATGGTGTACAATTCTTATTATATATTGTTGGATTAAACATTCTAATATTTTGTTTAAAAATTTTGCATACATGTTCATAAGAGACATTAGTCTGTAGTTTTCTTGTAATGTCTTTATTCAGGTTTGGTATTGGAATAATCAAGCCTTCTAGAACAAGTTAGGAAGTCTTCCCACTACCTTTATCTTATGGACAACATTATAGAGAAATCGCATAATTTCTTCCTTAAATGTTTGGTAGAATTCATCAGTATACTCATCTGCACCTGGTCCTTTTGTTTTGAAAGGTCATTAATTATATATTCAATTTCCTTAATAAATATAGGCCTATTCAGAAAGTCTATTTCTTCCTCTGTGAGTTTTGGCAGATTGCATCTTTCAAGGAACTGGTCCATATCACCTGGGTAATCAAATATGTGGATACAGAGTACTTAATAATATTTACTTATTGTCCTTTTAATGTCCATGGGAACCATACTGATGTTCTCTCTTTCATAAACATTGGTAATTTGTGTCTTCTCTCTTTTTCTCTTGGTTGGATTGGCTAGAAATTTATTTATTTTATCAATCTTTCAAACAATCAGCTTTTGCTTCTCATTTTCTCTGATTTCCAGTTTTAATTTTGTTTTTTTTCTCCTGTAATTATTTCTTTTCTGCTGCTTACTTTTAATTTGATCTTCTTTTTTTTTTTCCCCTAATGACAGAACTTAGACTACTTATCCCTCCAAGCACTACTTTACTGTATCCCACAAATTTGGATGAGCTTATTCTCACCTTCATATAATTCAAAATACTTTTAAATTTTTTTTGAGATTTATTTTGACCCTGGTATTATTTAGAAATATGTTGTTTAATCTCTGTGATGGTTAATATTATGTGCCAACTTGCCTGGTCATGGTGGGTCCAGACTATTATTTTCGAGTTTGTTTGTGGGAGGTTTCCAGATGAGATTAGCACTTGGAATAGTGGACTCAGTAGATTATCCTCCCCAGTGTGGTTTGGCATCATTCAATCCACTGAGGGCCTGAATAAAACAAAAGCTGGGGCAAGTGGAAATCACCTCCTTTTTCTAGCCTAACTGATTGAGCTGGGACATCTCATCTTCTCCAGCCCTTGGACTGGGAATTACCATTGACTCCCATGGTTCTCGGGATTTCAGACTTGGAGAGAATTATACCTCTGGATTTCCTGGTTTTCCAGCTTTCAGACGTTAGATAATGGGACTTCTTGGCCTCTGTAATCACATGAGCCAAGTCTTCATAATAACTAAATAAATTTCTCCTGCTGGTGTGTTTCTTTGAAGAACCCTGGTGAATATAATCTCCAAGTGTTTGGAGATTTCCTACCTATCTTCCTGTTACTGATTTCTCATTTAATTCTATTTGATCTGGAAGCAGACATTACATGATTTCTAATTCTTTAAAATTTGTAAAGCTGTACTTTATGGCCTCCAATTTTTTTCCTCTGTGAATATTTCATGTATTCTGGATGAAACAATTGATAGATGACAATTATATCCAGTTGCCTGATGGTACATTTGAGATAAACTATGCCCTCACTGATTTTCTGCCTACTGGACCTATCCAGTACTTACAAAGAAGCATTGTAACCTCCAGCTCTGATCATGGATTTACCTGGTCTAGCAGTTCCATCAGCTTTTGTCTCACAAATTCTGACACTTTGTTGTTAAATTTATCCATACTAAGGATTAGTATGTATTATGTCTTCTTGACCCCTTCATCATTGTTTAATGCTCCACTTTGTCCTTAATAACTTTCTCTGCTCTTTAGTCTGCTTGTCTGAAATTAACACATATTCTCCTCCCCCTTTCTTTTGATTAATGCTAGTATGATATATCTATCTCTATCCATTTACTTTTTTTTTTAAGATTTTATTTATTTATTCAACAGAGATAGAGACAGCCAACGAGAGAGGGAACACAAGCAGGGGGAGTGGGAGAGGAAGAAGCAGGCTCACAGTGGAGGAGCCTGACGTGGGGCTTGATCCCACAACGCTGGGATCACGCCCTGAGCCGAAGGCAGACGCTTAACCGCTGTGCCACCCAGGCACCCCTATCCATTTACTTTTAATCCACGTGTTTTTAAATTTAAAGTGGGTCCTTTGTAGACAACATACAGTTGGATCTGGGCTTTTGATACACTCTGATATCTCTGTCAATAGTACATTTAGGCTACTGAGTTCAAAGTGATTATTCACATAGTTATATTAATATGTATCATATTTGTTACTGTTTTCTTTTTGTTGCCCTTTCTCCTTGTTCCTAATTTGTCTTCTACTGTTTGTCTGCTTTATGGGGTATAATTGAACATTTCATGTTTTTTTCCCCCTCACCTTTTGTATCATATCTTTCTCCTCCTCCTGCTCCCTCCCCCCTCTTCTTCTCCCCCTCTTCCTCCTTCTCCTCTTCCTTCTTCTTCCTTTTTCAGTGGTTGCCATAGAATTTGCATTACAAATAATCCAAGCCCTCTTTCAAACAACACTACACCACGGGTATATAAATATAGTACATGTCTGGGTATCAAGAAAATCAAAATAATACTAATTCCTCACTCCCATTCCTTGTACCAGGGCTGCCATTCATATCATAGATAGATAGATAGATAGATAGATAGATAGATAGATAGATAGATGATAGATAGATAGATGATAGATAATGTATAGATACAAATCTCTCTATATATAATTCCAATTAAGAAATAGCAATAAAAGTTTTTATTGTTCCTTCACTTGTATCATTTCTGATGCTTCTTTTTCCTTTATACAGATATGAGCTCCTGGCCTATACTATTTTCATTCTCTCTGTGGAACTCTTTATTTTTTTTTCTTTTAAAGATTTCACTTACCTTTTTGAGAGAGAGAAAGAGAGAGCATGCAGCAGAGGGAGAGGGAGAAGCAGGCTCCCCGCTGAGCAGGGAGCCAGATGCGGACCCGATCCCAGGACCCCCAGATCATGACCCAAACCCAAGGCAGACACCCAACCCACTGAACCGCCCAGGTGCCCCTCTGAAGAACTCATTTTAACATTTCTTGCAAGGCAGGTCTACTCTCTACTGGCAAAAAAATTCCCTCAATTGTTTTTCTGGAAGTTTTTATTTCTCCTTCACTTTTGAAGGATAGTTTTGCAAGGTACAGAATTCTAAGTTGCTATTTTTTTTTTACCTCTTAATACTTAAAATATTTCACTTCAGTCTCTTCTTATCTGTATGCCTTCTAAGGAGAAAAAATCATTATTTTTGCTTCTCTATAGGTAACACATTTTTCCCCCGGCTTCTTTCAAACTTCCTTCATTTTTGATTTTCTGCAATTCAAATAAGATATGTCCAGAGTTAGATTTTGCTTTTGCTTTTTGTTGTTTGTTTGTCTTTTCATTTATCCTGTTTAGCATTCTCTGGGTTTCCTTGGTCCATGGTTTCATGTCTGGCATTAACTTTAAGGAAATCCTCTGTTATTATTGCTTCAAATATATATATATATATTATATATAATTTATAATACATATATATTTTTTTTTTCCTATTCTTTTCTCTCTTTTTTCTGCTTCTGGTATTCTCATTACACGGAAGATACACATTTTGTAGTTGTCCCACAGTTCTTGGTAACTCTGGCAAGTTTTTTTTTTTCCTCCAGGATTTTTCCTATTTCTACTGACACATCCTTAGTCTCAGAATCTTTTTTTCAGCCATGTACAGCCTCTTCATAAGCTCACTAAAGGCATTCTTTATTTTACTCATTCTTCTTTTAGTGTTTTTGGTCATTAGCGTTTCATTTTGATTCTTTCTTAGAATTCCCATTTCTCTGCTTATATTACCCATCTATTCTTGTATGTCATCTGCTTTATCCATTAGCACGCTTAGCATGTTAATCATAGTTATTTTAAATTCTCAGTTTTAAAATCCCAGCATTTCTGTCATGTCTTGTTCTGATGCTTGCACTGTCTTCTTTAATTGTTATTTACTTTCGCCTTTTGGTATGCCTGGTAATTTTTTTCTGATAGCCAGACACGATATGCTATTTAAAAAGAGCTGTGGTTAATAGGTCTTTCGTAACATGATGGTAAGGTGTGATAAGACATGTTCTACAGTCCTATGATTAAGTCTCAGTCTAGGTACTCAAAAATACCTCAACTCCAAACTTCACAAATGCTTTGCAGTTTTTGTCCTCCCTTAGGATAGGATGGCTAGAGTAGGCTAGAGTAGTGCTATCCCTTCTCAGAGGTCAGTCAGGCTCTGAAAAGCCTCCACAGTTTAGGTTCTAGTAAAATAGATTTTCCTTGGGGGCGCCTGGGTGGCACAGCGGTTAAGCGTCTGCCTTCGGCTCAGGGCGTGATCCCGGCGATCTGGGATCGAGCCCCACATCAGGCTCTTCTGCTGTGAGCCTGCTTCTTCCTCTCCCACTCCCCCTGCTTGTGTTCCCTCTCTCACTGGCTGTCTCTATCTCTGTCAAATAAATAAAATCTTAAAAAAAAATAAATAAATAGATTTTCCTTGGAGCTAAGACATTTTACAAAAATTCTCTGGCGTATTTCAAAATGGTTATTTTTCTCCTCCCTCTGCCAGAAGCAGGAGGGAATTTTTCTCTGATATTCACTTTGGAAATCTGATCAATTGTGTGGAGGTAAAACTCACAAAAGTGAGGGAAATGTCCCCCCCACCCCGACCCACCATGACCGGGTTTCCTGGAGTGTTTAACTCTCAGAGTTGTCCACAATGAGTCTCTAGCAACTTGTCAATTACAATTTGGTTTTCCTATATCAACACTGTACCCACAGCGATTTCTGCTGGTAGGTTCCTCCTTCAGTAATTTGTGATTCCCTATATTCACTTGTCTCTCCAATTATGGGGGCAGAGGTTTGCCCTAAAACTTCACTGACAGATCCAAGAAAATTTGTTAATCTTTCAGCTTCTTTTTGTTTTTATTTGTTGTTAGGACAGAACAAGGACTTCCAAGTTCTTTACATGCTGGACCAGAATTCAGAAACTTTTTTTCATTAGTTTTATAAGATGCCACACTGCTATAAATCCTTAAGTTTTGAGTATATGTAACTAATAAATAAACTGGTGTTGATCTCATCTGTCAAGTGTCGGGTCCCATGTGTTTATACACCCTCATGAACCTAGAGTGGAAATCCCTCTAGTAACAAGGGGTGAATTATTTAAACATTATTCATGACATATAAATATATATTTATGTATGCATATTATCCTGAAAATAGACATGAGATTTATGGGGCATGGATAGATTGTTATCCTCATTCCCAGCAATCACTGCATTTTTCTCCCTTCGCTCCAATGTTATGAGAGCTGGATATCATCCTATATATACTTGGGTTTTACTGTAGATGAAGAACCCCCCAAATTTAGGTTATTTTAGGAAACTTATTTTCAATTGTTTTTCTTTCTTATTGCAATGTCAACCTCAATAATGCATACTTTAGATTGCCCTTTCCTATGATCTATATCTATACTGTTAACTTTAATTCACTATATTCTTTCTCTTAATTTATATGTATCATTGTACCAATATTTTTATGTTCTATGTTCTCATTGTGCTTTCTATTTTCTTTCATGTTTCTTTTTTATTTATTCTTTATTTATGAATTTTTCTTCCTTTCTTTTCATTTTGTCAGAACTCATTTCACATTCCACTGCTGTCCTGTCATCAGATTCTACTTCCAATTTAACTGTTATTTTAGTTTCTGGATGTTTACCCTTTGTGTTACTTCATAAGTCTGACTGCTTCATTTTAAACAAAAATATGTTGGAAATACATGTTATCATGTTTTTGTTGTTATTGAAACCTTTTTTAAAATGAGATTTTATCATCTTTTGGATTGTTCTATTGATCTTCTTAAATATTTTGCCCAAGACTACTTCTGTGGAGCTCTGAGTATTCCTTTTCTGGCACTTGTGTTGGACTGAATTAATTTTCCTGTACTAATAGCAGGAGGTTTCAGTGGAGTGTAGAAAGAGGGGAGCTTTTCAGGCTTCACAGTTTCAGGTCTCCCTCGTCTGTTATTACAGTGGTAATTCATGCCACCTCTGTGTAGCCACCCCTCCTGTGACCCTTAGAACCTATTCTATTTCATGGGGACTTCTACTGATAAGTTGGGTTTTCTTTGATATTTTTTTACAGTCTGCTGTCACCAAGAGACACAGTCCTTTCTTCAAATGTGAAGCAGTCACTTTTAGAAGATGTATTTGGTACAGACTATGAGATCAGTTACCTCTGGGCACTCCCACACACTTTTGCACCTTCTTTCTTCCCAAATCACAGTGACAGACTACAATACTGCAGATTCCTATCAGGATGAGGATTTTTGTTTTCTTCTGGAAGTGAATATGTAGAGTTCTGAAATACACAACCACAAGATGCTTTTCCTCCTCAAGGTACTTCCTTGACTTCCTATGGGGTCTCACCGGCTGGCTTTGCTTTTTGGTCACATTTTTACCACATATGAAATTTGGAGGCATTTCTGTGTCCTAATTTAGCTGAAATCATAGTTTTTAAAATCTTTTTTATTATCCTTCATGACCTAGTTGGTTTTTTGAATGAGAAGTGAAGAAATTAAAACCAAATTGCTGCCTATTCTTACCATAGATGAACATTTTCACTTAAAAATGTCTCTAAAAATATACATTTAAATTTTGGTATATACTTTCATGTAATTTCAACCTATTTATATATATTATTCAGAAGAAATTTGATATAGCCTTATCACTGCAATGGCTTAGAAAAAAAAATGAAACCAAAGGCCAGATATAGATAGGTCCCAATTATTCTAAACAGTCTATTGCCATACATGCATGTAAGAAAATTTTTAATTTCATTAAAAAGAAAATAGTTTATCTAAATCATATTTATAATATTACACTTAAAATAAAATATTTAATTAGAATTTGTACTATTGGGATACAAAATTGGAAGGTACACAGTGGAATAGAGAAATCTAGTTATTAAATGTTGGAATTTAGGGAACATAATTATTCATCAATCTGACTTACAGTAAATAGTTTAATTCTATTAACTTGATCCCAAATAGTATTATAAAATAATTTATTTTGTTGCGGATATTTTTTCCACTTTCTTCCTTTGCCTTTCTTTATTTCTCATATTAATTATTTCTTTATTTCTCAAACTAATGTAGCTTATATTATCAACTCCAACAACTCTCTCTTTCTCTCTGTCTCAATACTATTCTAATCAATGTAGCTTTAATGATAAACTGCAATAATTATCTCCAGATTTCAATATCATTGTCTCATACAACATATTGCCAAAAATTTAAATCTGTTGTCCTTGAAGTTATTTATTGGAAAGTTAAATGGCAGACATAGATAGAAATACAAATAAATTATGTAACCATAATTACTTTTGCCTAGTTTAAGTCATTATCACAATACCTTGGAAAATTCTTCAACTCACTTTCTGGAAAAGAATACTGGTAAAATCCATAGTATCTCCAGATACTATAAAACATTATTGGAACAGTAAAACTAAATATTAAAATGTAATTATATATATGTGTGTGTATATGTGTGTGAGTGTATATATACACATACGTATGTATAACACCACAGTAAACATAGTACTTTGTGTTTACTTTGTTCTATATATTTTAGTAGTAGGGATTTTTTATGTCTATAACTCTCAGCATTAGATTTTTTCATAATATTTTAAGAATTTACTGCTCATTCAGAGAGTTGTAAATACGTTATTTATAAATTAATATTATTCTGATGTGTATAAAATATAAAGTGGAAAGCTACCTGAATCAGCAATAGCATAAATTAAATTCTGCAAAACACCTACAATGATGAGACAAAAACTGTCATCATCTAAATATAAGTTAGGACTAAGAGAATTTCTAGAAAAATTATTTGCAATACTATGTAAATGCCATCTGTCAATGCAGAGGTGAAGCTTAGAAAAGATATGACAGGAGGCCTAAGAACAGATGAATAATACTGAACTCCATCTGATTGTAGATGCTGAGATCTAATTAAAAGAAGAAAAATAATTGAGCTAATCTAAATTTAAAGCTCCAAAGTCTAGTCTCTCCTCATCCCTAGTGTCCATTCATTTGCTTACAAGCCTAGCAATTGGTTACAATTTGGTCTTGTCGGGATGGCTAGTTCCTTTCTTTCTGATCATTCAGCTTTAGAGTTGGGAGAGATTCTATGGTTTTTGTTGTTGTTGTTTTTTTTTTTAATGAGGTAAGTGTCTTCAACTTTCTTTTATTTGAGTATAGTTGATCCACAATATTACATTAGTGTGAGTTGTACAACACAGTGACTCAACAAGTCTGTGTTACGCTATGCTCACAAGTGTTCTTATCCCTCATTTCAACTTTATTTTTCCTTTCAATAATTAAATTAGATGAATGAGAGAAGCAGCAATAACATTTTAAAGAAGTCAGGAATTACGAGTTTTTTCCAACTTTATCGCCCCAAGATGGCATTAGATAAAAACTCACTACTACTGATGAAATAAAAGAAGCCCATTTCAATTTGAAATTAAAACTCACACAATTATTTAGAATGTTATTTAACATCCATAAGCATATTTCATTTTGTAAGATAGGCATTATTCAGGAGATAAACACGTTCCCAGGAACTGGTGACTTACTTGCCTATTATCATACACAGTATAATAAGGAAAAGAATTGAAAAATGAACCTTGACTTCAGAATTCTAGCTCAGAATTCAGATCACCTTAGTGATTCCTGAAATCATGTTACTGTAACATATGATTTGTTTTTGGATACTATCAAGTAGCATTATCTTAATTTGAGAATAATCTGTCCAATGGGATTGTACCATGTGCATAAGAGTATAAATCACTTGAATATTCTGTTTACTCATTTATCAAATAGCTAATTTTACACATAATCTTCAGATGCTTTACAAGTACCTATTAGTATTTCTTATAGTGATGTTTTAGTATCATCACAGTTTTACCCAGCACCAAACAAAAATCAAAGCCTCTATTTTTCTTTGCTTTAGTATTGTCTGGAGCGTAGAGGTGCATGGCAGATATGAGCTGCACAGACCTTTTTAGCATTTGTCACATCTAACATAAGCATGACAGTAGGGCTCGTAGTGGGGTGATGGGAATTCCACTGTGCTTACAGCTTTCCTATCTCTTGGCAAAAGTAGTACTTCTCACTAGAGTTCACTAGGTGAGGGAAGATCGAGCTTTCATTTCAGAAAGCACAGGGTTTTTATCCAACTGCCTCCACTGCAAACTTTAATAACAGTTTTTAAGAATATCTACCAATTCTTTGCCTGCCGTATCTTTTTCCAGAACTATGTGGAGAAAACGGTAAGATGTATGATATGATTATATATTTGTCATGTTTTAGTGATAAGAAACATCTTTCAAACATGTTTCATAATGTCAACTTACAGGAGTTCTTTAGATGGCAAAGAATTTTAAGTTAGAAAAGATTTTAGAGATTACTGGTGAACTCACCTATACGTTAAACAGTTTCCCTAAAGTTTTATAATGTATTAGTGACAGGGTGATGAAAGGAAACTTGGTGGGGCGCCTGGGTGGCACAGCGGTTGAGTGTCTGCCTTCGGCTCAGGGCGTGATCCCGGCGTTATGGGATCGAGCCCCACATCAGGCTCCTCCGCTAGGAGCCTGCTTCTTCCTCTCCCACTCCCCCTGCTTGTGTTCCCTCTCTCGCTGGCTGTCTCTCTCTCTGTCGAATAAATAAATAAAATCTTAAAAAAAAAAAAAAAAAAGAAAGGAAGGAAACTTGGTCTCCTGATTCTAAATTAGCTTCTTGATTATCCCACAGTCTGCTCATTTACTAGCTACAACTTGCAAAAACCATTGAGCAAACCACCAACAAAATGAGAAAATAAGTTAATGACAAGGACCTTTAACTTAAAGATAAAAGTTAGGTAGAAAAATCTATCTTGAGAAATATTCCTTAAAATGTGCTTCATACCTTGCTTTAACTGCAATGGATGGCAGGAGAGTGACTATCATAATAATTGTAAATATTACTATATAAGGTATGAAAGTAGAGCCTTGTTATGCACAGGAAACCTCTTCCCAAGCTGGCAAAGAAAATCCCAAAATATAATTACCCTTGTATAGCAGATAAAGAAGAATTATTATGGGAATGAGCTAAGTCATCTATAATGCCATCTAATTTCTCACGATTAGATGTTAATGTACCTATGGATTCACCTATAAATAAAAACTGCACATGTTAAAGCTTCAAAAAAGATTCCACTTCCTCAAATGTGTTCTTTAATGTGTTAATGAAAGCAAAAATTGAGAAGTATTGAACTCATACTTTATATATTTTACACATCAAAAAGTGAAGACTATTCAGTGGAATTTCAATAAAATTTCTAGTTCCTTTATAAAATTATTTAAAACCCTAAAAGGAGGGGAGCGTGGGTGGCTCAGCTGGGTAAGCATCTGCCTTTGGCTCAGGTCATGATCCTGGGGTCCTGGGATTGAGCCCTGCATGGGGGGCTGTGCAGGGAGCCTACTTCTCCCTCCCCTTCTGCTGCTCCCGCTGTTGTTCTCCCTCTCTCTCTCTGTGTCAAAAAAATAAATAAAATCTTAAAAAAAAAAAAAAAAACTAAAAGGAAGAAATAATGCAAATTTGACTGACTTTTTCTTGCCTACCACCCTGTCCATCCACTTCACCCTCTGCTTGAGTGTTGATTTCTTTTTTTAAGGCCTTATTCTCAATTTTCTATGGTTTATTTAATCAAGTTATTTCTGAACAGGGTTTTAATCTATTGATACTAATGGAAGTTGACCACTTCCAAAATTTAATTTGTAGCTAGTTCAGCTAGTTTTTCTTTTAAAGTTTGAGTTGTTTTTTGTTTGTTTGTTTAGTTTTTACTTTTTATAGTTTGCCTCTATCACACAGATATGAATGGAAGTGGTTAAGAGTTTATCATACTTTTGATAGGAAAGCAATTTCTCCCTCCTTAGAAAGGCAAGTGTCATGACAATCTAGCAGCCCAAAGAGAGGATCAAGGGTTGCCAAAGTGAAAGGATTTGAGAAACAGGAATATGAAAATAAGAATTCAAGAGCTGAAAGATGAAAATCAGAAAGGAAAATTGTCTAGAAAATATCTTATTTGCTTATTTATTTTTGTAGCTTGTTTATATTTTACATTTTAATCCAATGAGGACAGGCTGCCTGGTTTTGACTAAGTTTAAGGTACTGGGAAAAGTTGAAGATGGTAGGGAATGGGGGGTAGGGGAAGGAGACGGGAGGGAGACAGACAGAAAGCGAGAGAGATTTTCTTTTATTGTGATCTAGCTTGAAAATTTCCACATTGGGCAGAAAGTCATCAGTATATGTTTTCTGAATAAAGATAAATATCCATCTGAATTCTAGCTTTAGAACATTAGTTTAGTTGCTTTAATTTACGTATTTGGCATGCTATACAGTGGAATATATTTACCAACTGTCAAATACACTATTAATACATCATAAATATTTCTATGTGAAGAGAAAAGAAGATGACTGCATTGGGGAGGTTAAGGATAACAGCTAATATTTTGGAATTAGATGCACAAGGTAATATTTTAATCATTTGGCATGTTTTATGAATTTCATCCTTACTACAACTTTTCTGAACTAGGTGCTATTATATCCCAATTTTATAGACATTGAAGCAGATATATACAGAAAAAAATATCTAGACTATCAAAACCCAAATGAATGCCTGAGAACCAAGGTATCTGTAGTAAACTCAGAATATAGAAGCTTTCAATCTACTCATAGCAAAAAACTTATATGTATTCCAAATCTCCTAATGGTCTCAAGGCTTGTTTGAACAAAAATATACCATAGTTGGCACACAAACTCAATGAGCTCATTATAAGAAGCTCTGGGTTCTATAGAGTTTAAATAAGTATGAATTAATGACTGTTACAGATGGAAGGGCCCCAGAGAGTCCCTGTATTACTTTTTAAATGTACAGATAAAGAACCTGAAACCCAGAGAGTTTGAATGCTTGCTCAAATCAAGGAGTTAGTTGGTGGTAAAGCTTTGATTAATTCAGATTTCCCAACTCAGGATCATAGGTTCTGCACTCTTTTACCTCCCAGATCAAAATTTGGCTGGAGGAATACTCTAGGTATTTAGTAAAAAACACAGAGATTATAATTTGACTGAAATGCATCATGAAGTCCATTTCCATTCCTCCAAATGAAAGTTCCTTGCAAAATAAATGTGTATTAAGTTATAAAGCTTCTTTTGCAATATTAATTTAAAATGGAGGCTGTATTTTTTAATGTCATGTATCAGAATTGTAGTGAACTCCTAATTGAATGTATCTATGACAAACTTTAAGAGTGATAAAAATTTGATATTAAAAAGGATGGGACAGAATTGTGGGTTGTGAGTAAAAAGGACTGTATTCAATTCCTAGATTAATCTTTAAATGAATTATATTTCCTTGTGGAAGTCACTTTGCATCTCTAAATCTAATTTTCATCATCTACAGACCAAGGTATTTGACTTTAATGATATTTATTATTTTCTTGCACTACATTTCCATACTTTGGTTTGAACTTTAATTATCTCACTTCTTTGGCAATTCGTTTTTAACTGCAAGCTCTCTTTTCTGTCCCCTTTCCTTCCAAATATCATTCTCTCTACTATCGTATTCATTTTCTTAACATTGCTGTAAGGATTCACGCAGAATCCTTCATCTACTGTTCATTTCATTTTAAATAAAAATCAAAGGCATTAGCTTGGAATTTAAGACTTTCCTTTTTCAATAGTAGGATCCTAAACACACTTTTATCCTGTAGCTACAACTCCACCTAGTTTAGAAGACTTTAAAAATTATCTTTGTAAAAAAAAATTATCTTTGTATATCAAACATCCATAGGTCTCCATTTCAAAAAATAAATTGAAGTCAAAAGAAATGAGTATGAAACATGCTTCACTGTTCATATCTATTATCTAAAAAAGGGATATTCTTAAAAACATCAAAATATGTAATCTCTGGCAATTTCTTTTTTTAATTACTTCTTCATTAAATATAAATATCTGATAAATAATTTGCATGTTTGGCATAATATTTTTAACATAAGCATCATATAAAAAATGTTGCTTCTTTTTAATATACAAAAAGTTTTTTTTTCAGCCAAAAATATCAATATATGGGACACTAGGATATGCCCTGCAAAGGCAGCATTTTGTAATGGGTGTCACTTACTTAACTGCCATATATGGACAGCAAAATCTTGGCTCATTAATAATATAAAGTGCCTCCAGGGAAAATTTTATTAGTATCTATTTGCAACTTTGGAATTTTTTTTAAAAGACAGAAACAAATCTTTTTACCAGAATATTAAATCAAGATGGTAGAAGAAGCTCAGTTTGTTCCACCCACTCTGGCCTCAAATCAGAATATAACATAATACAGATATGCATATAAATATTGTATTATAAATACATACATATGCACATACATATGTGTGAAGATCAATTTTATGTGTCAAAAATGACTGGGCTAAAGGATGCTCATATAGCTGGTAAACATTATTTCTGGTTGTGCCTATGAGGGTGTTTCTGAAAGAAATTAGTATTTGCATTGTCCTAATGAGTAATGGTCACCCTTACCAATGTGGTTAGGTTGAGGAATCATTGGAAAATTTAATTGAGTAATAAGATGGTTGGAATCACCATCAGTAGAATCCCAGAGTTGATCAGAAGAAGACTGTTGTGAACGTAAAAGTGGAAGAGATGAGATGTGGGGGACGGGAGTCACACTAAGATGAGGAGAAACAAGGTGTCCTGACGCAAATACCATACAGATACAATTTTGAGCAACTGATCAGTCAGTGCCTCTTCCCAACTCATCCTTTGTTGGACAGCTGGAAGAAGTGGGATTTATCCATAATGTAAATTAGAGAGAACAGATGTTTGTGCCAAAGAGGTAACAACAACAACAGAAACTCAATGGATGACGGAGTGCCACCATCCTTCAAAGGTAAGCTACCCGTATATCCCTTTGAATATCAAACTTCACAATCATTCGCGTAGTGAGAAAATTCAAGTATGTGTCTATCATCAAGACTCACTGAAACATGTAAGAAACAATATCAAGAAAGAGAAGTAGCAAAAATAAAATGTAATAAAACTCCTAGCCAAGAGAAAATAGAAGTTTCAGAATAACTAACATCTTCAGAGGGATTTTAGAATATTTTGTACAAATATAAAATAACTATGTAGATTGGTTTTAATAAAAAATCTAGATTGTAGGAGTAAAAGGCAAATTAAAGGACAAAAATGTGGAATGGACTCGACTGAAGTAAATTATTGAGCGGAAGAGTGGGCTAAGAAAGATCTAGGAAGGCAAAAAGAATATAATTATCAGAGGGGAAGGAAGAGAGAAAAAATATATGAAGAAGTAGTAAGTGGAATGATTGAGTGTGCACTTTGGATTGAGACTGTCAGGAGTTAAATCCTGGT
The DNA here is from genome assembly GCF_017311325.1 of Ursus maritimus. NCBI lineage: Eukaryota > Metazoa > Chordata > Mammalia > Carnivora > Ursidae > Ursus > Ursus maritimus. The sequence goes on from NW_024426996.1 coordinate 37,099,293, forward strand.
TTCTCTTAATACCTGCATGAACTTTGACAAATAATTTAGCTTTTCTGCTTCTTTTTCACTTTTAGAATACTAATAGTAGTAGTAGTATAGTAATAGAATAATAGCTATTTCTTAGAAATACTGTGGGGCTCAACAGTTAGTTATGCAAAGTCCTTAAAAACATATTTGACGATATTCATTGTTTGGTAATTGTTAGCTAGCATCCATATTGTAAGGGTAAAATTATGACATTTTATCATCTCCCCTTTAGTGTGTCTCCTTAGAAGCATAACAGACTTGATAGTAGGTCTGATCTATTATTTTTAAGGACCTTCTGACTCACAGAAATGTAAACACAGTCTCTGAAATAAACTCGAGTTCCTCAGGAGATACAGGAGACTATTGCAAGGCACAATCATGAGTCAAGGAGATAAGAAACATTTACATTGTTCTTTCTTCTGTTCTACCTAACTAATGTGTGTGAAATTCTGTCTAGACTTTGTAGTCTCTTTTACAGACCGCCTAAAATGTGCATTGCACTATAGATATATACCATTTTGTAATAAAATTTCTTTCTTCCTTTTCCCTGTTTTGTGGAGAGAATTCTGTCTTAATAAGATTTTTATTTTCTCAACACTATATTTTCAGACATTTCAATATCCATTTAGTAGAAGTTCTGGAAAAAAAACATTAAAAAAGTGAATGAGTGAAGGTAATAATAATAAAAAAATAGAAGAAAGATACCTTTAGGCAAACAATTAGAATTTTCAGATTAAAAGGACCTAATTAGTATCTCTTTAAATGGGAAAAAAAAAAAAAAGCCCATACTTAATTTCACCATGTTGAAAGTTAAGAACACTAAGATTCAAGATTAAAGACTAAATATTCCCAGACAGGAAAAATAAATATATTCCATAGGAAAAAGAATCAGAATATTATCACAACTTGGCAAACACTAGTCAAGGATAACAGAAACAGATCCAACTGAGAGAGAAATCTATGATGAATGAAATAACGTGGCATCTGGATGTATTAATCAATTCTTTTTCTCTTAAGGACTGGTAAAAATATTTTATCAGGGTTGACCAAATAATTTTCTTTATATTAGTATTACCTTCCTTTCTTATCTTACTTTGTTTCACTTCTGATGATATATTTCATCTACTTCTGTGTCTCTCAAATCACTTTTTCAACCACTCAGCTCTATGATTCCTCAAATGATAACACTCAATATTAATTCAAGAAAATTAGACTCTGTAATTAGGTAAAGATGAAATTCTAAATTAAAAAAAAAAATCTCTATCACTTGACTAGATGCCTTCATTTTCTTCCTCTGGAACAAATATCTATGTAGTGTATTTTACTACATACCAGACAATGGTTTCCTTTTCTATCTGTGTTCTGCTCTAGTAGTTTTTCTCTTGTCTGTGTGTTTTTCACTAATCTGTGATTATGTTTTGTCTGTTGAAGTAATAAGCAGTGTTTTTCCAGATTATCTTTTAGGGAGGAGAATAGACTTGAGATAGCTCAGAGCTGAAAACAGATTTCTCATTATGTAGAAATATTCATGCCACAATACCTGTTAGAAGCTATCACATTTTTCTTTTATTTGGAAAAGCTCTGGTAACTTTTAATCATTCAAGATGCGTTCTCATATCACTGCCATACATAATTTTAGTGGACATATGTTTCTTGGTCAATATCCATTCCTTTAGGGAATCAGCCTTCCTGAACTCCATATGGTCTAAGATGATGTGTCAATGATCATCTCTATCATTCTCAGAAGGGACACATTATCCCAATGGTCACAAAATTGGTTCAAAGAAGAACATCTGACTGAAGCCAAGTCAATTATGTGTTTTCCTCCCAGGGTTGGAAAGATAGACCCTCTCATTCCCATATATTACAATGTAGATTGCATTTGAATTTGGACCATCTGAAATCAATTCCCTTACTGAATCTAAGGGCATAATTAGAGAATGAAAACTACATACAGAAGAAAGGTAGACTATGAATGAAATGAGTAACAGAAATTTGACAACATCGCTTGAACTCCCAGTAATCCAGTTGCATCTTACACCTATGGGTTTCCTAATTAATTCAGCTTTCTTCACTTGCATCTGAAAGATTCTCAACCAATACAGAGATACTATCTCAATTTTACATAAGAAGAGACTAAGATTAAGAATTTCAGTAACTCTCTCAGTGTACATACACTCACATATGTATGTGCACACATGCACACTTATTTATCAATCTATTTGTATGAAACAATCTTTTTCCTTTCAGTGTTGCAGAACAGATACTATATAACAGACACCATGTAAAGTAGGCATCTGTATTTCATTATCTAATAACCTTTCATGAAAACAATCACATAAAATAAATAGACTGATAGATAAAATAAAAAAATGAAATACACCATTAATTGCTCATTTGGAATTAGTCCTTTCCCCTTTCCTCCAAAATCATTTAGTTACTAAGACCATCTTAAGACATTCATGTCTCAAGATACATCGTGGAGAGTGGAATTTTGTTGGAAGATTTCTTAGAGGAATTTGCCTGCTACTTTTCTCACCATTTGATACAGCAGCCCAATTCTTAATAGTAGCAGCTTATCTCTCTCATCGTTTGTAGTATCAATAAATATCACCGAATGAAGAGGCAGAATTTCCAGAGATTCACTTATTACCCAAATCAATTAATTAATCCTGAGGTCATAATTGGGTGTTTCCTCAGGGGATGCTTTCTTATATATAGTACTACATAGCCCTTTACTGAGGTCTACTAGAAAATATAAACCCTCATTTCTCACTTACTGGCTTTTCTGTGTAGAGTCTTTCAACATGTGTTCTTGATTTATGGGTTTCAGCTGCTTAATTCCATGGCTAGTCATGCCCTGTATGTTCTTGGAAGTGGCCCAACAACTTTATCACACTTGACAATGAGACATAATCTCCCCCACCTCCAATGTATTTCCTAAGACTAAAGTTCCTAAATCATCTGAACTCCAAGTATTACAGATTTTTCTATGGTTTATATACATGATCTTCAATGGAAACATGATTTACCCTTTCCAAATTGGCTTCCTTAGTCTTACAGATAATATGTAATCCTTAAAGAATCCACAATCAAATGTAACATTTAGCAATGTTACATATAGAATCGTGTCTATTCTTGTATTTGAGAACTTTTGAAAATATTTTAAAAAAATTTTCTGCAATAGATTGTTAAATTTCTTCCAAATACCCATGCCTCTATTCAGTTCTATACGTAGAGTCTCCCCTATTGAAGAAGTACAATTCTGGCCACAAAGACTTTAGTACTGGCTATACGACTTCCTTTAGAAAAAAGAAATATGCACAGAAGGGACATAAGCCATATCTGAACCAAAGTTCCACAAGGAAGATTAAGGTTTTTCTTTCAGTCTGGACCCTGAATGAAGACTCCACAAACAGCCAAATCTGACTCATAACAATACATAAAATGAGCAAGAAATAAACTTTGATATTGTTATAATTTGGAGCCTATTATTGCAGCATAACTAGAAAAAGCTAACTAATATATTCACACCACTTAAAATTCCAAGTGATTTATTTCTGGTGTCTGACACTAAGTTTGGAAATCTCTTGGCAATTGTTTCTTCCAATATTTTCTTTTCACTTTATAAATATTTGCTTCATTTCACAAATTTTAATTCTTACAGTGATTAATGAAAATTTTGGCTAATCTTCAAAACTGTTCTGATTAGAAGAATCTGCTCATTGATTCCTTTGAAGTATTTTGAACATATCCACTTTCATGTAATATTAGTGCTAGGAGAGGTCTTTAAGAAGATGTGACCATTGGTTGGCCCTTGAGCTGGATCCAAAAATTGGCAACTCCTCATTGCCTCCCTGTCCTGTGAATGTCTGTTCTACTTACATCCCCTGCTCCCAGAAGCTGCCCAGAGAGACAAGGAGACAGCCTTGAGATAGTAATGTGGTGGTGAGACTCTGGACCGTGTATGTGAAGGAACCCAGTTAAGGCCTTTAAATAAACTTTTAAGATTCTGGTGGGCAGGTGCAGGAATCTACTCATCTTGCAGTCATCCAAAGACAATCCTCATAAATAAGCTCCTTTGCTTATTACACCTGCCAATTACCCACCTGGACTGGTCTGCCTCTTTCTTCCATCTCCCCGTCCTCCACATATAGAGACCAGCTTCATATTACACCCAGGAAGCACCTGAGGTTGCAAAGCAACAATAACAATTAGAAAATTTTTCAGTATGCTTCTACTCATTCAGATTATATTATTTATTCTTGTAACTCACACTAAGTTTCAACTAAAATACCTAAGAATTAACAGTCTTTCAGCTTCCTACATTAACATTTTCTGTTCTATATTCCAGATTGTCACAGAAGTGTTTCAATGGACTTCCCCATTAATACATAGAGAGAGGAATAACAATATTCTAAAAAATATTAATCAACCTGAAGCTGGAATAATCAAGACAGTTCACGGGAAAATAAATGTATTTTGTTTTATGTTATGTACATTTTTTATTTCAGCTTATTTTGAAGGTTATTTTTATATCCAATTTCATGATGTTAAAAAATCAAAAGACCTATAAAAAACCAAAAGACCTACATTTTTATTCAATCTTTTTTGGTGGCTAGTTACTGATTACCTTCTATGTTGTTCTTGGATTTGTATACAAGAAATTTCTGAGAAATATGAAAAATAATACATGATTCAGTGATCAACTTGTATTATAATGTTCAGAGATTAACAAAATCTATGTAAGTATTAAGAGGCACCTGTCGTTAATTTTTCCACTACTGTTTATGTCATCTTTCCCAAGTCACATAAACTCTATATAGTTTAGCTTTTTCAAATTTAAAGAAAAACTTAATATTTTTAAATTTCATATGTTGTAAAGCAAAAAAAATTATTTGTAATACACTCTAATATATAAACACTACAAAACAAGTGCAAATTAGGCAATTTTTACTCTGGACTTCTTTATAGTAATTTGTAAAAGATATAACATATTCCTGTATCCTTTATAAGGTAGTTTCAATTGTACTGGCTGAAAAGCTTTCCTCTTTTCCTTCTAGATTCTTTGATTGGACTAATAGTTAAATCGACATATTATTAATATTTTATGAATAGTTTTTCTTCCTTTCTATAATAAATGGGGTGTGTGTATTTCTGCAGCCCAGTTAAAATCTATAATTAGAATGACATGGATGCATCAAGGAGGATTCAGCAAACACTAAGAAACTGCTAAGTGTAGCTGAAAGGTTTATGAATACCAAATTAATATCCACTATGGAGCCACCTTTAAAGTCACATTTACTGAGGGAAATGTAAACTTGCTAAATGTTATTGAGAAAGCAAACATTATTTCAAGCTGCAGGCATGCAAGTACAGAACATTAATAACCACCTATTTCTAGCTTTAATCCATGCAATTAAAAAGGTCAAAAGTGTTAATATTGATAAAGGTCTTTTAGAAAGAGAAGTAGATGAGATTCTAATTATTAATCATTATCAAGAAAAGTCCTGACAGCAATTACCACACCATCATAAAATAAGTATCTCAGAGGACTCCGAGAACACAAGCACATTTTCATACCCAAACAAACTCAAATTTTACATTATTAAAGACACAGGGATAAAGGTGTATTTCATACATCTAACACAACTATTATGCTAAGATTTGCAAAACATCTTCACAGACTGAATATTTAGTGTGAATTATATTAAACAGTACCACATGATTTTTTACTATTGATGTGTTCTCTCAGAAGACGCACTCTGCAGAGGGCACAATATTTGCAAAAGCAATCAGATATTTGAGTTGAGTTCATTATTATTGTAATCTTTTGGTGATAAAGTGGCAAGATTTCCATTTTAACACAGAAAAGACTCAGGATTATTATAAAATTTGTGCTCACAATAAATCTCTAATTTAGAGAAGGAAAGTAAACATTGAAATGTTAAAGTAAAAAATATGACTCAGAGATGAATCTAAGGAACTTAGAATTGTGGGATATCTTCTAAAGTTACTTATTAGTAATTTACAGTTTGTGAAATGAAATAAGAAAAGATATTTAGTAATAAACATAAATAGTCATTCATCGATTCATTTACCTACTGAGTCCCTACTATGTCCCAGTAAGTGTACTAGGCACTCACTATATTCTTATTATACTTAATGTAGTGTACTAATATTGGATGTTAATAAAAATAATATTTTCAGGGCTATATAAAAATGTTGGATCAGCCTTCATTAATCAACAAATATTTATACTAGTCATCGTGATAATTTCTACTGATTAAAAATAAAGAAAAAACCAATTCCTTGCCCTTAAGTAGCTCTAGTTCCCAGTGCTATCACTGCAACATAATTACTTTGACAGAAGTGTGTTAAAATGTTGAGAACTCAAATGATACTCTGCCCCTAGGATATCCAAGAAAGACTTTGGAGGCAGTATCAGATACGTAATGCAGTATCAAATGAGTAATGTCAGCAGAGATGTGAAAACTCTGAGAAAAAATAAAATTAGAACACTAGAAGTAACAACAGTAACTACAACAAAACACTAACAAAAATTATATATGTATGTGTGTGTATATATCTATATTTATATCTATATCTATCTATTTCTATATCTCTCTATATATCTTTCAATGGAATTATCAGTAGAGTCAACATTGCTAAAGAAAAAAATCAATGAATTTGAAGATAGGGCAATAGAAATTCCCCCAAATACAATGCAAGTAGAAAAAAGGTAAAACAATAACAACAACAACAAACAACAACAACAACAACAACAACAAAAACAAGCAAACAAAAATAAAACAAAATCCCCACACTATCCAGGAGCTGTGACACACTAAAAAAGGATTAATATATACGTGATTGGAATCTCGGAATGAGAAAATAGAAAAAATTGAGAAGAAAAAATATTGGAAGAAATAATAACCAAGAAATTTCCAAAATGAGTGTCAGACTCCAATACTGTCTTATTAATATCAGGTATTAACTAACATAATACAGTGAGAAGGCATTTCACCCTTATTCTATTCTCCCCCAAACCCATAACCCCACTCTCATAATGAGAAATCATCACACAAAGCCAAATCAAGGAACATTCTATAAAATGCTCAACTACAAGCTCTTCAAAACTGGCAAGGTTATGAAAATTGATGAAAGATGAAGAAATGAAAACATACTGGGGCATTAAGGTGAAATGAAAACTAAACGCAATTTGATATTCAGGATTGATTGAATCCTAGCACAGTAAAAAGACATTATTGGGGGAAAAAAAACCCAAAGCAAACAAAAAACAACACTTGGCAAGTTTGAACACAATCCCTAGCTTAGTTAATAGCATTGTAATGATGTTAATTTCTTGATTTTGATAAATACACCATGGTTATGTAAAATAATAACATCAGGCAAAGTTGAGTGATGGGTATAAGAGATCTTTCCATACTATCTTTGCAATTTTTTTGTAAATCTAAAATTGTTCCAAAATAAGTTAAGGAGAAATATTAAAAAATAACCTTGGATACAAAACATATTATAATCACATGTAAACAGAGGCAAAACGACAAGGCAATTCTGAAGTTTTCTGTATTTTATAAACCCATTCTTTATTTTCATATTTTTCTGTTCTAATGACTGAATTTATAGAATATAATTATTTTTGGATTAAATGTTTCTTTATTGTCTCAATTTAATAATCACAGTAACATCTAAGAAAGTGTGAATTAAAAGTTATTATCACTATTAGAAAACATTAAAGTCTAAAAGGAGAGTTAATGGTACACTAAGGAGCTAGAAGTTTAATGGATTTTCACATGAACAAAAGTCAAAAATATAAATGGGGATTATACTTGGATATATATTTTTTGATTATATTATACATGCTATTTCTTATTTATATTAAATGAATGTTTTGGCTATATTACTATTATACTTCATGATTAATCAAATACAACCAATTCCATTAAATGTAAGTGGAACATCCAGAAATATTACAAAAATGTTTAGAAAATAGATTAATTGATTAGAAAGATAATCATTACAAAATCTGTTAACTAAAAGTCTCTTGTCTAGACTAATAGGCATCTAATTTCATGTTAATATGTGTATGATATAAAACACTGTATCAATTATAATTCTGTTGGCACCTGGGTGGCTCATTCAATTAAGTGCCAACTCTTGATTTCGGCTCAGGTCAAGATATCAGGGTCATGAGATCAAGCCCTACATTGAGCTCCACACTCAGTGGGGAGTCTGCTTGAGATTCTCTCTCTCCCTCTTCCTCTGCCCCCCCATGCATTCTCTCTCTCTCTCACTAAAATAAATAAATCTTTAAAAAAAAAAGCAATTATAATTTTTATCTAATCTAATAGTAAGGTAATATAAAATATTAAAAGAATACCCAATTTTAGTGCATTCTAGATGCCTATGCATTTTTGTCCTTGTGCATGTTTATTATTCTTAAATAATTCTTTATGTACTGTAGATTCTATCATCTCTACATCTCTCAAATTATTATTTCTGTTCTCTTCTTGTTGTCATATCCTATTGAGAACAATTTTTATTTCAACAAAATTCATCAGAAAATGCGTGGATGTGTGAGTCAATAGACATGTGCAATATTTGCAGAAATGCATTTTTATACAGACAATAAGAGAAGCATTTTTTCCAAACATCCCTTATATCCATTGCTTCATATTCATCCTGCTAAATTTTGCTAAATAAAGATAATTGCAGTAACTAAGAAATGAGTGGCATAAGATTTAACAAGTAGGAGTATCCTATTTGTACTTCATACCAAAGCTGTTGGGTGTTATTTCCTGCTTTCAAATCTGACAGAAAATATAATTTTATTACTGGTCTTTTTCATCCATCCAGTTCTTTAAGATTTTTAATAATTCTTAACTTTTCTATTAAGATGCAATAGCTCCTGAACTTTTGTCTGAATTATAGTACTCATTGCCACTGCTATTCCTATTGTAGCAACTTGCCCTGTTCCTTGCACTAATATTTTGTGTTTTAATGTTGTTATTTCAGTTGTCATGTGATCTTGTTTCTACATATTGCTATTAACACTGTAATAGCTCAAAAAGCAAATATGTGGTAGAATAAAAATATTATGTAAGGCATAAGTAACTGTTGCAGAATACATAACCCACATGGTACAATATTATTAATTAGAATGTGATGCATATGTGCACAGTACTGATGATTCCAGCAGATGCCATGAGTGAAAAGTGCAATCGGTGAATGAAAAAAATTTTTTGTTGCATATTATTGTAAGACATTGGTAAACCATTTTAGCAATAAAACTAGCATTATTTGGGGTTTATCATTTTTTTGCGCATACTCAAAATTCTATTTTAGCCGCTCAGTACTTTGGAATTTCCTTCATCAGGATATTCATTCCAAAGAGATGTAACAGAAAGTATAAGAGACAGATTTCCTATTTCAGCTCTAATAAGAACACAATCAAAAAAAAATTGTAATACAATAAGAAAAAAACTGAACAAACTGAAAATCAGTAACTTACTTTGTGCTCATCAGAGACCTGAGGTTACAGGGCAGATCCCTTCCTGTAATCTGGAGGGACAAATGAATCCAGAATCACAGCCATGAACTGTTTACCTTGAGCAGAAGTCACTGAAGCCATAAGCTGGAAGAAACATTTAAATGGTAATTTTGATTAAGTGTTGGAGTCTAGGTGTGGACCTGCTTCATAGGAAAGAAATCCCAGAAGTGACAATCTCTGCAGGGGACCCCACACTTTCATAGGTTTTACTGCTAAGAACTCTATCACATTCTCATAATTAAGAGTGAAGAAAGACGTCCTCCTGGGTATGGCAGGGCTAGGGATAACGTAAACATTGTGAAATATGTCTAGAATGTTCTCCAAAAAAAAACCTATTCTCCAGAGCAAAAGATTTTAACAGAGATAAATATCAGCTGAGGTAAGGGAATTCCTCCCATTCCAGACCCCTCCGGTCTTCCTGTCTCACCTACAGAGGAAAACAATGTAAGAAATATCTGTAGACGGAACAGCTCAGGCACAGGGGCCCACTAAATGACTGAATTTTAATCATAACAGTATAGGATACCTCCCTCCTCCACACTTAACCACCACAACAGGGCTTCAGCATAATGCAAGAAATTACAGCTGAAAGGACTGCAAAATTCACTCTATCTGAGGAGTTCATAGGAAAGTCCAAAGAAAACACCGGAAAAACAAAAACACTAAAATTTGAAGCCCCTGACGTCTTTGCTATGGCAAACAGTGAATAGTTCTCAACTCTTGATTAGATTAACATAAAACCTCACACTAAAGGCCTGTTTATTCAATGCCTTTTATCTGACACATCATGTTTAGCTTTCAAGAAAGTTATACCAAAATGCAAGAAAAAACAGAAGAGAAAAGGCAAGCATTAGACTCAGCGGGGAAGAAAAAAGATGGCGGAGGAGTAGGGGACCTTTTGTCAGCTGGCCCCCTGAATCGAGCTGGATATCTACCAGATCATCCTGAACACCCACGAAATCAGCCTGAGACATAGGAAGATACATCTGGAACTGGAAGAACAACTCTGGCGCTGAGTATTGAGGTACGAAGCGGGGAGCCGTGAATCCACGCACAGATATGGAAGATAAACAGAAGGGGGAGGGAGCCGCCGCGTTTGGGTGCCGGGAAGCGGTAGTCACGTGCACTGGGGAGCGGGCCAAATTCACAGACCGATAGCCACGGAGAAAGCAGACTGAGACTGGGAATTTGGGAGCACACGCAACCAGACTGAAAACTGGAGCTCCGGAGCACTCACTAGAACCAGACTAAAACCGGGAGCTCGGGAGTGCACATGTCCAAACTGAAAATCAGAGCTCCTAAGCGCACACTCGAACTAGACTGAAACCGGGAGCTCGGGAGCACGCGCGCAGCCAGACGGAAAACCGGAGCTCTGGCGAGCCCTCCAACCACACTGAAACAGGGAGCTTGGGAGCGCGCGTGGGAACCGAGGGTGGCTGGCGGTGTTAGAAGCACAAATGTCAGAGACATGGTGGCCCTGGGAGTGAGGACTGGGAGAGTGGCTGTGGGACACACAACCCAGGACAATATGGGGTTTTTAGCAGCAAAGGCAGAAACAGAGTTAAAGTGGCCAGGAGAGCTCAGTGGAGAGCAGACTGCATTCTCTCTGTTCTGAGACAGAGGCTGGGATACGGCCACTGCTGCTCTGACTCTCAGAAGAGGCACAGAAAACCGCCAGGGAAAGATGCCAGAGAACAAAAGCCCAGAAATACCGGTTCACATTGTGCCCATCCCCATCCCCCCTCGCAGGGGATGTGGCAACTCTACCCAAACAGGGTTGCCTGAGTATCAGCGCGCCAGGCCCCTCCCTCCAGAAGTCAGGCTGAAAAAACAAGAAGCCCACATCCCTAAGGTCCCTATAAAACAAGTGCACATTGCTTGGGTCCTGGTCAATAATTTGGGCTCTGTACATCCCCACAACCACTCCTCATCAGAATGACAAGGAGAAGGAACCCCCAACAAAGGAAAGAAACAGAGACTGTGGCCTCTGCCACAGAACTAATGGACATGGATAGAACCAAATTGTCAGAAATGGAGTTCAGAGTAACAATGGTCAAGATGATGTGTAGGCTTGAAAAAAATATTAACAAAAATATTAACGAGAATATAGAATCTCTAAGGGCGGAAATGAGAGCGAATCTGGCAGAAATTAAAAATGCTATGAATCAAATGCAGTCTAACCTGGGTGCTCTGATGGCCAGGGTAAATGAGGCAGAAGAACAAATTAGTGAGTTGGAAGATGGGATGATAGAAAATAAGGAAAAAATGGGAACTTGGCTCAAAAAAATCCAATCTCAAGAATGTAGATTACGGGAGATTACTGAATCAATGAAACGTTCCGATGTCAGAATCATCAGCATCCCTGAGGGGGTGGAGAAAGAGAGAGGTCTAGAAGAGATATTTGAACAAATTGTAGCTGAGAACTTCCCTAATCTGGTGAAGGAAACAGTATTCGAGTTCAAGAGGCAGAGAGGACCCCTCCTGAGATCAATGAGAATAGACCTACACCATGTCACATGATAGTACAATTCACAAATCTTAGATCTGAGGATACAATCTTGAAAGTGGCCAGGGGAAGAGAATCCTCACCTACAGAGGGAGGAACATCAGAATAACACCAGACCTGTCTACAGAGACCTGGCAAGCCAGGAAAAGCTGGCAAGACATATTCAGAGCACTAAGTGAGAAGAACATGCAGCCAAGGATCCTTTATCCAGCAAGGCTTTCATTCAGAATTGATGGAGAGACAAGGACCTTCGAAGACCAGCAGAACCTGAAAGAATATGTGCACCAAACCAGCCCTACAAGAAATATTAAGGGGGGTTCAATAAAAGTAAAAAGACCCCAAGAGTGATACAGAACAGAAATTTACAATCTATAGAAACAAAGACTTCACAGGCAACATGGCATCATTAAAATAATCTCTCTCAATAATCACTCTCAATGTGAATGGCCTAAATGATCCCATAAGACACCACAGGGTTGCAGATTGGATAAAAAGACATGACGCATCCATACGCTGTCTACAAGAGACTCATTTTGAACCTAAAGATACACCCAGACTGAAAGTGAAGGGATGGAAAACCATTTTTATGCCAAAGAAAGCTGTGGTAGCAATTCTCATATCAGACAGACTGGATTTTAAACTAAAGACTATAGTTAGAGATACAGAAGGGCACTATATTATTCTTAAAGGAGGTATCCAACAACTGGATATGACAATTATAAATATCTATGCCCCCAATAGGGGAGCAGCTAGATACACAAGCCAACTCTTAACCAGAATAAAGAGACATATAGATATAATATGTTAATAGTAGGGGACCTCAAAACTCCACTCTCAGCAATAGACAGATCACCTAAGCAAAAAATCAACAAAGAAACAAGAGCTTTGAATGACATACTGGACCAGATGGACCTCATAGATATATACAGAACACTACACCCCAGAACAACAGAATACTCATTCTTTTGGAATGCACATGGAACTTTCTCCAGAATAGACCATATACTGGGTCACAAAACTGGTCTCAACTGATACCAAAAGACTGAGATTATTCCCTGCATATTCTCAGACCACAGTGCTTTGAAACTGGAACTCAATCACAAGGAAAAATTGGGAAGAAATTCAAACACTTGGAAACTAAGAGCCATCCTGCTTAAGAATGATTGGGTAAACCAGGGAATTAAAGAAGAACTTAAGCAATTTATGGAAACCAGTGAGAGCAAAAACACATTGGTTCAAAACCTGTGGGACACTGCAAAGGCAGTCCTAAGGGTAAAATACATAGTCATCCAAGCCTCACTCATAAGAATAGAAAACTCTAAAATGCAGGTTTTATAATCTCACCTTAAGAAGCTGGTTCTGGAACAGAAGAACAGGCCTAACCCATGCACAAGAAGTCAGTTGATCAAGATTGGAGGAGAGATCAATGAATTAGAAACCAGGAGAACAGTAGAGCAGATCAACAAAACTAGAAGCTGGTTCTTTGAAAGAATAAATAAGATTGATAAGCCACTGGCAAGACTTATTCAAAAGAATAGGGAAAGGACCCAAATTAATAAAATTATGACTGAAAGGGGAGAGATCACGACCAACTCCAAAGATATAGAAAGAATCATTAGAGACTATTATCAACAACAATATGCCAATAAATTAAACAACCTGGAAGAAATGGATGCCTTCCTGGAAACCTACAAACTACCAAGTCTGAAACAGGAAGAAACTGATTAAACAGACCGACTAATTATGAAGAGATTGAAGCAGTGATCAAAAACCTCCCCAAAAACAAGAGTCCAGGGCCTGACGGATTCCCTGGAGAATTCTACCAAACATTCAAAGAAGAAATAATACCTATTCTCCTGAAGCTGTTTCAAAAAATAGAAACTGAAAGAAAACTACCAAACTCATTCTATGAGGCCACTATTACCTTGATCTCCAAACCAGGCAAAGACCCCATCAAAAAGGAGAATTACAAACCGATATCCCTGATGAATATGGATGCCAAAATTCTCAACAAGATCCTAGCTAATAGGATCCAACAGTACATTAAAAGGATTATCCATCATGACCAAGTGGGATTCATCCCTGGGATGCAAGAGTGGTTCAACATTCACAAATCGATCAGTATGATAGATCATATCAACAAGAAAAGACTCAGGAACCATATGATCCTCTCAATTGATGCAGAAAAAGCATATGACAAAATACAGCATCCTTTCCTGATTAAAACCCTTCAGAGTGTAGGGATAGAGGGTACATTCCTCAATTTCGCAAAAACCATCTATGAAGAACCTACAGCGAATATCATTCTCAATGGGGAAAAGGTGAAAGCCTTTCCCTTAAGATCAGGAACACGACAAGGATGCCCACTCTCACCATTATTGTTCAACATAGTACTAGAAGTCCTTGCAACAGCAATCAGACAACAAAAGAGATAAAAGGTATTCAAATCAGCAAAGAAGAAGTCAAACTGTCTCTCTTCGCAGATGACATGATACTCTATGTAGAAAACCCAAAAGACCCCCCCCAAATTACTAGAACTTATACAACAATTCAGTAACTCAGCAGTATACAAAATCAATGCTCAGAAATCAGTTGCATTTTTAGACACGAACAATGAGACTGAAGAAAGAGAAATTAGGGAATCGATTCCATTTACAATAGCACCAAAAATCATATGATGGCTTGGAATTAACTTAACCAGAGAGGTAAAGGGTCTATATTCTAGAAACTACAGAGCACTCTTGAAAGACACTGAAGAAGACAAAAAGATGGAAAAGCATTCCATGCCCATGGATCAGAAGAATAAACATAGTTAAAATGTCTGTGCTACCCAGAGCAATCTATGCTTTCAATGCCATCCCAATCAAAATACCAATGACATTTTTCAAAGAGCTGGAACAAACAACCCTTAAATTTGTGTGGAACCAGAAAAGACCCTGAATCGCCAAGGAACTGTTGAAAAGGAAAAACAAAGCTGGGGGCATCACGTTGCCTGATTTCAAGCTATACTACAAAGCTGTGATCACCAAGACAGCATCTTACTGGCACGAAAACAGACGCACAGACCAATGGAACAGAATAGAGAACCCAGAAATGGACCCTCAGCTCTATCGGCAACTAATCTTTGACAAAGCAGGAAAAAACATCCAGTGGAAAAAAGATAGTCTCTTCAGTAAATGGTGCTGGGAAAATTGGACAGCTACATGCAAAAGAATGAAACTTGACAACTCTCTCACGCCATACACAAAGATAAACTCCAAATGGATGAAAGACCTGGATGTGAGACAGAAATCCATCAAAATCATAGAGGAGAACATAGGCTGTAACCTCTGTGACATAGGTCACAGCAACTTCTTTCATGACATATCTCCAAAGGGAAGAGAAACAAAGTTTGGTGGGAATGCAAGTTGGTACAGCCACTTTGGAAAACAGTGTGGAGGTTCCTCAAAAGTTAAAAATAGAGCTACCCTATGACCTAGCAATTGCACTACTGGGTATTTACCCCAAAGGTATGGACATAGTGAAGAGAACGGCCATATGCACCCCAATATTCATAGCAGCATTGTCCACAATAGCTAAACTGCGGAAGGAGCCGAGATGCCCTTCAACAGACGAATGGATAAAGAAGATATGCTTCATATATAGAAAGGAATATTACTCAGCCATCAAAAGAACAATTACCTAACATTTGCAGCAACATGGACGGGAGTAGAGGAGATTATGCTAAGTGAAATAAGTCAAGCAGAGAAAGACAATTATCATATAGTTTCACTCATTTATGGAACATAAGAAATAGGGAGATCGGTAGGAGAAGGAAGGGAAGAATGAAGGAGGGGTAAAAAAAGAAACAGACTCAGCTATGATAACATTTTGGAATTATGATGACTAACATAACATAATAAAAAATTAAAAAGAAAAAGAAACAGACTCAGCTATGATAACATTTTGGAATTATGATGACTAACATAACATAATAAAAAATTAAAAAGAAAAAGAAACAGACTCAGCTATGATAACATTTTGGAATTATGATGACTAACATAACATAATAAAAAATTAAAAAGAAAAAGAAACAGACTCAGCTATGATAACATTTTGGAATTATGATGACTAACATAACATAATAAAAAATTAAAAAGAAAAAGAAACAGACTCAGCTATGATAACATTTTGGAATTATCTGATAAGGAATTTAAAATAACTATCGCTTTTATGTTAAGGACTCTAATGAAAACAGTAGACAACTTGCAAGAGCAGATGGGTAAAAGAGCAAAGAGACAGAAACTCTAAAGAGAATGAAAAGAAGATACTAGAAATAAAACACTGAAACAGAATTAAACAATGCCTTTGATGGGCACTTTAATAGACTGGATATGACCAAGAAAATAATCAGTGAGGTTGAATATAGGACAATAGAAACTTCTTGAATGGAAATGCAAAGATTTTTTTTAAAGAATGATAATTTTAAAAAAGACCAAAACATCCAAAAATCATTTATAACATATATATATATATATATATGTTATATATATATATGGTATGAAAAAGTTAAGAAAGAGAGAAGCAGAAGAAATATTTGAGGTAGTAATGGCTAAGAATTTTTCCAAAATTAATGACAAGACACTGAATTTCAGATTTGAGAGTTTCAGAGAACACCAAGCAGGATAAATGCCCAAAATATCTATAACTAAGTTTATCATATTCAATACGCATAAAGCCAAAGCAAGGAGAAATCTTTAAAACTCCAGAGAGAAGTGGCATAAAGACATATAGATTTTAAGGGAATATGAATAAAAAATAAGATTGTCTTTGGTCTTAGCATATTTTGTATATGACATAAAAGGCACTACTAACAATGAAAAATAAACAAGTAGGACCACATCAAACTAAAGGCTACTTCACAACAAAAGAACCAATCAACAAAATTAAAAGGCAACGTAAGGAATGGGAGAAAATGTTTGCAAACTTTATATGTGATAAGGGGTTAGTATCCAAAATATATAAGGAACTCCTAGAACTGAATAGAAAAAAAAAAAAAAAAAAGAACAGCAAATAACCCAATTAAAATATGGGCAAAGGATCTGAGTCTATGTCTTCCAAAGAAGACAGGGAAATAGCCCAGAGATATGAAAAGGTGCTCAGCATCACCACCATTAGGGAAACCCAAGTCAAATCACATTGAGTTATCACTTGACACCAATTAGAATGGCCACTGACAAAAAGATAAGATATAAATCTCTGCCTGTGTGTGGAAAAAAGGGAAACTTGGTTCATTGTTGATGGCAATGTAAATTGTACAGTCCCTCTGAGAAACAGTGTGGAGGTTCCTCACACACACACACACACACACACAATGAATTACCATATGATCCAGCAATTTCACTTCCAGGCATATATCTGAAGGAAATGAAATCACTATATCAAAAAGATATCACCACCCCCGTGTTAATTGCAGCATTACTTAAATTACCCAAGGCATGGAAACCACCTAAGTAGCCAGGGACTGATGAATGGAAAAGAAATTTACACGTGTGCGTTTGTGTGTGTGTGGGTGTATCTCAGTATATATATATACTGGGATATTATTCAGCCACTTGTGACAACATGGATAGACCTTGATGGCATTATGATAAGTGAAATAAGTCAGAGAAAGACAAATATTGTACAATCTCATTTATATGTGGAATAAAAAAAAATCGAACTCACTGTGTTTGCTGAAGCTCAGGCACTGGAAAGAATGTGCTGCAAAGCCCCCACTAGGCAGGATCAAAGACAGTAGAGAGAAGAGTAAGATGGAGACAGACAGAGAGACAGAGAGAAGGCTGGGAAGGTCAGCACACCAAAGGGTCAGCTCCAGGTTTGCCCTGTCCCATAGAAGACCTTTCAGTATACTTACATGAGCTGATGGAAGTGTAACTAACCTCACTATGGTGATCTTTCACAATATACACTTGCATCAAATCATCACATTGTACATCTTAAATTTACACATTATCTGACCATTATGTGTCAATAAAGCTGAAAAAAAAACTTCAAAAAAGTTCATAGCAAATTTGAACAAAGTTAAAGAAATAGTCAAAACAAAAATATCAGAGAAAACTAGAAACAGATACATATTTGGGCTGCCCTAGCTCCATTTTACTCAACAGATCAAGGAACTGACCAGTTTGAAACGTTACCCTCTCCAATACTAGGAAGCAAAAGATCAGAGCAGCATCCCTAGTGTCAAGCTAGGCCTTTTTATTACCGATTCCAAGAACAGGCCAAAAGACCTGATCTATATTCCAATATCTTCACTGACAACAAGCACAAGAACAACAAAAAACAATGGGGGTCCCGTGATGGGTCACCTACATAAAATTAGACTCTAAGGCTGTATTCTGTATTACCTACTGTCTACACATTACAGTCTTGCTAGGCTCTGCATGCAACAAGAGGTAAGTCTGGACTGTATTTGGTGGTCTATTTTGAAAGCTATACGCAAACAAATGTATATTTACTTTAATAGCACCAGTATCACGAATATATTATCTAAATGCCTTCACCAAGAATACATATTAAATCTTAGTATTGACAGCTATGAATTTCTGCCATCATTTATGTTCAAACGGAAGCATTCTGGAATATAATTTATCCTTCATAGATTTATTATTTTGGGCTCCTAAACTTGCAGCCATGCTTTTTTTTTTTTTTTTTTGGACAATATGTTTTGAACTCTGTATACATATTTCTTCCTGGGTCCTCTTTACCATTTTTGGTACATAGTTCTCATCTATGGTATATTCATCTTGAACAATCTTCACTGACCAAGCAGTTTAATATCCTATGCAATCTTTCAATGCTTAAATTCTAACTTTATTGGATTTTAAAATCAGTAAGCAGCTATGATGACTACAATTTTATTTTCACACTAACCGAAAAACCACAAAGATATGACTCAAATACAAGTATTAAATATCTATAGAAGAACATAACTAAATGACTTGATCCCCCAGAAAGATTCATGTTAATGAGAGGTTTAAGGAAAAAATGTTAAAGTATCTTCTACTGAAATAACAACAGTAGATTTTAAACATAAATAATGCCATACTTTTAAAAAAAAATGAGTGTATGCATATGGGTTGATGTATGTGTATATAAATATCTGTATAAATATACTGACCTTAATTCATGTTATCATCCCAAAATTTGATTTATATCAATAAATTACTATTTATGAGTATTATTAGAGAGATAAAGTAGATTAGTGATTGCCAGAGGATGAGGGGAAAGAAAAAGTTTTGAAACCAGAAAGCTGGTGATAGCACAAAATTGTGAAAGTACTAAATGCCTCCTCATCAAAACTCTTATTTATGGCCACTGAAATTTAAATTTCATTAAAGTCTATGTGAAAAAATATTCTTCTGAACTTCTTTTCAAACTTTCAAACCTTAACATCCATTCTTAGTTGGAAGTCCCTGTAAAAACAGGCTGAGGGCTGGATGCCGCCTGCTCTATTCTGCTGAATCCTAGTCTGGAGACAAAGCATTTCTAATTTTCTGGAAATAAACTCTAGTCCTCAGGCAAGTCACTAACTCCTCTGTTTTCTCTATTTATGGAAGTTTGTCATGTTGAGCAAAACAAACAGATCACTCTAATTTCTGCTGAGCCAGTGCAGCTGCAAATCAATGCTCAAGTGTTATTGAACTTGCAAATAATTGCTTTAAAAGAGAAAACAAAGAGTTCGTAAATATTGATTTTTAAATAATGCAAATTATTTTCTTAATTACCTGTTGAAATGTTAAATTTTTTAAGTTTTATAAATTCATTTCTACCAATATAATTGAATTCTACAATTGATTTTTTTTCTACAATTGAATTGTATTGACAAAGAGAAAAAAGTCCTGACCACTCGAAAATAACCATCTTCTTAAACCTCCTTTCTCATTATAATTATTGTTTTAGATTTTCTGCGCATATTGATAATTATCACTTGTGAGTGTTGTATTTAACGA
Organism: Ursus maritimus; assembly: GCF_017311325.1. Lineage (NCBI taxonomy): Eukaryota > Metazoa > Chordata > Mammalia > Carnivora > Ursidae > Ursus > Ursus maritimus. The sequence continues at coordinate 37,119,385 of NW_024426996.1, forward strand.
AGATAATGCTATGTATACTTCTTTGCAACTTAGTTTTTATGCATATAGCTCCTTGCACTTCCTCTTGACGAACATTTCACAGTATATAATTATATAGATGAGTGGGTGATTATTTGAATTAATTCATTTGACTGTATGATCAATGCATACAGTATTAATGACTATATAGTACGGTGCTTGTCACACACTAGACAACTTCCTCTTTTAAGACTTCGTTTTATGCTATTATATCTATATACAACCTTTTATTGATGTACATTTGGATTGTATATACCACTTTTACTGATATATAATTGTGTTATTTCAACAGTTTTTATCACAAACAATGTTTCCCAAATACTGTGGTAAAAATATAATTGCCTTTTAGAAGTAGATTTACTAGGTAAGAAGGTAGGCACATTTTATAATAATGCTATTAACAGACCTTTCTTATTGATATTGTTTTGACAATAATACATACATAATTTCTCAATATCCCCTAACATACAGGGTGATTCCCATCATATGCCTTTCTAACTTCCCTCTGGAGCCTTGACACTGGAGGGGTAGATATAGTATAAAACCATCGATTATCATGCTTTATAATTTTGAGAGATTATATAAATTTGCATAGAAGTATTCAGACAAAAGTGCTGAATCAAAACAAATATTATTTGAAAATAAACTTGACCTCATGATGCAGCATTGTTTCTGTAAAAAGAAGCTTGGAATTTAATTACAGTAGAGAATACTTAACAGGTTTCTGGCAGAGGCCTTTTACAGATGGTTCTTTGTGAAAACACCTAGCTTGTTTCACACCGAATGTTTCTTTAGCAGAGTTAAATAAAATCACAATGGTAACAAAGAAATATAAGCCACAGCTAGAGACTCTAGATTCAAAGCCAGGTGGTAATTTTGTGTGATTGAAAAATACAACCAAAATGCCTAAGCCCATTCAAAAGCAGCTAAGCAAGAAAAGTAATTCAAACTGGTGACTATAGACATATAAGAAACTGACATGTCTCCACCTACTGGCTTTCCACAGTGACTTTATAAATGATGTATTTTGTGGGGGACATTTTCAGTTTGTCCTAGGAAGCTTCCAAAACTCTGTCTTTATGTTTGGAATGTACATAATATGGTCTTTTGTACGTGGAAACCGTAACCAAAGATGTACTACTAACTATAATACAAACACAACAATAGATATTTAAGAGTTAAGTGGTACTTGATTGTGTTACATATCATATTGCCCAAATTGCATCTTATTAAAATTAAAATGTATATTTCCAAAAGAAACTTAAGTAACAAGAAAAAGCAATAGAAGAAAATGTAATATTTTTATTATAAAATGGAAGTATGTTTCACTTGGTTTAGACCAAAATAAAATTCTCAGAAACATTGAAAATACGAGAAGTTATATGCAGAATATAGAACTTCAAGGACACTTTATGTAACAAGTCATTTCTGTTTAATAAAGCATACTTATCTACAGTCTAGTCTTTGTGATATTCTGTAATGGAGCATTCATAATTTGGCTGAAGCCATTAACATACTGAACTCAGATTAAAATGTATGCACAATGCCTCAAAAAGCTTACTGGACTGTGCACTGATTGTGAATCTAATAGTTATGAACAATCAAGTATATTTCAGTTTATTCATAACCCAATTTGGATTTCTTAACCTTTCTGCATAATACTCCATAGATTTGGAATTCGTGTTTAAAAAAAAAGCCTAATACCTTTTGTTATAGTTGTTAAATATATTTAGACTCCTTGTAAAGTATTGTTAAAATAAAAAAGCAATATAGACTATAAAATTAAATTTTTTCTTCAAAGATGATAAGTTATCTTATAGACTATATCTGGTGTTTCTGAAATGTGGACATTTATTTGGACATTTATTTCAAATTAGATGTTATTAATGGAGAAGACCTGAACTTCAGGGCAGAGGAACCCCATTTTATAAGAAATTTTTGATTTATATTTAAGATAAAATTATATTATAGTTAAAATTAATAATGTTTGAAAATTTTCAATACTTTTTATTTTAAAAGTACTACTATACTGTTTAAAGTTTCAGAAAATTATAAGAGAAAAATAAACAAGAGCAATCTTATCATTCAAAGGTAATCATTGATGTCCTCTATGAAACACTGACAGATCTTGTGTGCTTTTTTTTTTTTTTTAAGATTTTATTTATTTATTTGACAGAGAGAGAGGCAGTGAGAGAGGGAACGCAAGCAGGAGGAGTGGGAGAAGGAGAAGCAGGCTTCCCGCTGAGCAGGGAGCCCGATGCGGGGCTCGATCCCAGAACGCTGGGATCATGACCTGAGCCAAAGGCAGACGCTTAACGACTGAGCCACCCAGGTGCCCCTTCTTCTTTCTTTAATAATAAACATAATAATACATCCAACTCTGCAATCCCGGTTATTAACCTGACATAAAATCATGAGTCCTCTCTTCATATTAATAATTACAGAACAATTCCATACATTAATCAAGATTCTTTTGTTTGAGTACGATACAACCACTCACCTGACAGATGCTAAGGGAAAGAACTTACTACTTCAACCAAAGCCTCAAAAAAACTCAGTGTGGGTAATTGATTCTCAAGGGTAACTTCAGCTTGGTGTGTAACTTCTTTCCAGGATTGCCTCTTCAAGTCTTCTCTGTGATTCTATCTTATTTTTACTTTTTACTGGATTTCACCTACAAAGAGATTACCATTCCCTTAGAAATTTCACAGCCCTACTATGACTGGCATCTTCCATCAGGGAAGTCTGATTTTTAATAGAAGAGGTAAGTTTCCCACCAGGAGGTTGTGCTGTGTCCATATGATGGTGGTTTGACCAGTCTAACAATTGTTATCTTTTATCTCTAGCCACCATTACCTTAGCCTACAATTGGAAAATCTTCTTGCTAATAACTCTTTTCTTTTTTTTTTCCTGTTTTTTTTTAATTATGTTCAATTAGCCAAAATATAGTACACCATTATTTTTTGATGTAGTGTTCAATGATTCATCAGTTGCATATAATACCCAGTGCTCATCACCACACGTGCCCTCCTTAATACCCATCACCTGGTTACCCCATATCACCAACCCCCTCCCTTCTGTAACCCTCAGTTTTGTTCCCAGAATCCAGAGTCTCTCATGGTTTGTCTCCCTCTCTGATTTCTTCCCATTCAGTTTTCTCTCCCTTCCCCTGTGATCCTCCATTCTATTCCTTATGTTCCACATATGAGTGAAACCATATGATAATTGTCTTTCTCTGCTTGACTTATTTCACTTAGCATATTCCCCTCCAGTTCCATCCATGTCGATGCAAATGGTAGGCATTGATCCTTTCTGATGGCTGAGTAATATTCCATTGTATATATGAACCACATCTTCTTTATCCATTCATCTGTTGAAGGGCATCTCAGCTCCTTCCACAGTTTGGCTATTGTGGACATCGCAACTACAAACACTGGGGTGCATGTGCCCCTTCTTTTCACTACATCTGTATCTTTGGGGTAAATACCCAGTAGTGCCCTTTACTCTTCTGCCCCCCACCAGCCTAAATTCCTCACACTACACCAGAGTTGCTTTTTTAAAATATAAATCAGATTAGGGGTGACTGGGAGGCTCAGTTGGAAGGATCCAACTCTTGATTTGGGCTCAGGTCATGATCTCATGATCTCATGATCTCACGGGTCATGAGAAGGAGCCCTGCATTAGGCTCTATGCTCAGTGGGGAGTCTGCTTGAAGATCCTCTCTCTGTGCCCCTGCCCCCACTCACACACACACACTCTCTCTTTTCTAAAGTAAATAAAGAAATATATATATGGATATCAGATATATCAGGTTAAATCACTTCTCTTAAAATCTCCCAACGGTTTTCCTTTAAAACAAGAATAAATCTGAATTCCTTACCATTAATCGACATGGTCATAAGTGATCTGCTCCTGCCTACGTCTCTGGTCTCATATCCTTCATACCCCCACCTCACCCTCACTCGTGTCCCTCCAGTAAAGTCATCTTCTATCCTTTTCTCATATACATTAACTTCTCTCGGGATTACAAATTCTTAAATCATGGTACCCCTGGACACACCAAGACACTTTCAAGAAGCCCACAAGGTCAAACTTATTTTTATTATAATAGTAAGACTTTATATGCGTGTTAAGTTTCATTCTCTCACCACTTGCAAGAATTTTTCATGATGGAATTTTCAAGAGTCTACATAAACTGTGATATCTCACAGACGCCTTTATCAAGGCAGAGAGTAAAGAATTTTGAAAAATGTACTACACTGACATTTTTCTGCATACTTATTTTGTTTTGAAAGATATCATTGTTAAACATAGTATATTTTAACATGTAAGGAGTTTATTATTGTTTTTAAATGAACCATTAAAATAATATTTTTTTCATTGTCAGTTTTAACTTCTCATATGACAAAGAGTGATAGATATAGCCCCCAAAACAAAAGTTCTTTGAGGTCCTTAATGATAATTTAGGGCGGAAAAGTCATCTTAGGCCAAAAAGTTTGACATTACAGCACCAGATCTTTGAGTTTACTTTACTTCTGTTTAAAATATTCTTTCCCAAAACTTTCACTTGGCTCTTTTACCAAGCTGTTTCCATGGCCTTTTTTTCAAAATTCAGATACCTACTCAGATTTCACCTCTTCTGAGAAACCCCTCCAGTGAAAGAGTGAAAGAGAAGCTCCTTTATTTATAAAAATATGTTTCTTTGTGTTAGCTGAATGTGGTATAGATTTTAAAATCAGATTTTATGAATCAAAGATAACACCTAGCATCAGAGGTACAAGAAATCAACTGTCATGGGCAAATCAGATTTGTGAGACTTTGATGGTGGCTCCTTGTCCTTCATTCCCATGTGAGATACTCTTCCTCTAACCCAGAGTAATAGATGAGTTCTCCAAGTGAAGTACCTGGTTACTTCTCACAGGGACCATCTTGTTTATGACACCACTTTATACACCAAAGCATTGCATAACCGACATAGCATTTTCTAGGGATCCAGGCCTGAAAAACTTGCAGATTCTAGATTTGTTTACCATGAGCAATCTTATTCAGGGACTTTCTGTTAAAATCATTCCATGTAAATATTCTCTTCATTATTAGTCTGTGTGTTAGGGAGTCTGTTTATTAACATATTTACAAGAAGATTAGATTGGGTCACCTTCTTTCCCCAGTGCATCCCTCTCTTAATGAGGACAGAAAATGAGCAGATCAGCTACATAAATACCTTTCTTCGTAACCACTAAAACCCTAGTTCTTAGGATAGAAACCTAGAATATACTAAGTGTTCATTACTATGTGTAATTTGAGTGACTGGAAATCATTATATTTCAATGTTTTTTTAATATTTCACTATGTAATTTAATACAATTTATGCCTTTTTAAAGACAACTGGGGGCCTTTACATAACATTATGGTGAACATTCTTGCAGATCTTTCTTGGTGCATTTACCTAATTCTTTCCTATGTTAAATTCTAAAAAGTGGAGTTCTGGGGGCACCTGGGTGGCTCAGATGGTGAAGTGTCTGCCTTCGGATCAGGTCATGATCTCCAGGTCCTAGGATCGAGCCCCATGTGGGGCTCCCTGCTCAGAAGGGAGTCTGCTTCTCCCTCTCCCTCTGCCTCTCCCTCTGCTTCTGCAATTTCTCTCTCTCAAATGAATAAATAAAATCTTTAAAAAAAAAAAAAAAGTGGAGTTCTGGATCTAAAGATATATATATGTCACATTTTTAAGCATGTGACAAAACTGCCATTAGAAAGATTGTATCACATTCCATCCCTGTCAGTAATACATAAAATTCTCTACTGAGGCACACTCACATATATATTTTGTAATGACAGACTTTAAAAGTTGTTAATGCTATAAGCCAAAATAAAGCAACCTTTTAAAATGTGTATTTCTTTGATAAATAGTAAGAAAATATGTGTTATATATGATTATAATCATATTTGATTTTTATGATGTCTTTTATTTCTATATTTTTTCTCTATATTTTCTCTTTATTTTTCCTTTTCTAGGTTTATACATACAGTTTAACCAGCTGAGTGTGTGTTTGCATATATATAGACATACATATGTGTGTATATATATATTTCTCTAGATTTATAAACACACATACATAGTTTCACTTGTGCTAAGAATTAAATATGCATAATTCTGTACAAATTCATTCATTAATATCTGATTTTCTTGGTACAATGACCATCATTCTATTAACTTTTGACTGTTTATTATGCCATGAAGTGGCTTGTTATTGATATACGTTGTCATCACAGGGTAGCTCTTATATAATTGTAATGTCCTAAATTATAATTCAGCTCTGAATTCTCCTCTCATTATTTTATAGAAAATTTTTAGCTCCTTCAAGTAGATTATTTGAATATTTCGTTGTATTCCTGAAAAAGTTTTCCGCAAACTTTTAGAAATGATTTTGCTTCTGTTCTTCTAAGGCTTAAAGCAGAAGTCATAAATCAACGTCTTCAGGGACAGAAAGATAGTTTTAATGTCAAAAAAAAAATTAAGTAACATAATGAGGTGTAGTGCCAATGGTGGCCAGGTAAAGAATGTTAAGTCCAACTAAAGGCAAATTCGTTTTGTATAATTAATTTTGGTCAATCAAAACCTCTTTACTAGCTGAGAATCACCACAACAGTTCTCAACCTTTAGAGAGTGAAAATTCTATTATGTTAAATGAAGACTGTCAATCCTTATCAATTTCATAGAATAAATTCCTCTTTGCTCTAAATATACAGACATGCACACACATGGGCATGTGTCCATACTACACAGGAACATACGTATGTATGCATAACCATATATATAACATATTTTTACTATCAGTTCAAGTTAGACATATAGATATTTTTTGTCTTAGTATTCCTTATATACTGGAATTTTGAAATTGGCAGTAACAAAACAGACCAAAACCTTATGTGTAATAAAAATTTGGATGTAAGTCTAGCTTGTACCCTACAGAATTTTTGTATGATCTACATTTATCTATTTGTTTAATATCTTCCTTCCCAACTAGAATGAGGGAAGAAACCAACTGGAAATAATTACTATTATGTGTTCGTATCTCTCTATTTCTTCCTAGGATATTGTTCTCTGGATATTTGATTTTCCTTGGAACCACCTCATTTAATGTAAGTCATTTTTCTTACATTTATATATTGGTTTTTTAATGATATTCTTCACGTAAGCTATTTAGAGCCTATTTATGGGATATCAGTTTGCAAGTACATGAAGAAATGTGGTATCTCTAGACGCTAAAACATTTGTGTACGTTAGTTATACAATTTCTCAGTTAAGTGCAGCTTAAATTGGAATTCAGCTGACATGTCTCAAAAGAGATTTTTCTCTTTCCCAGGCATTTGAAAAACTTGCTGTAAACTTCAGGTCTTCTGCTAATTAACGTTGGTAATAAACTTGTTAGAAGGGTTAGAGTTCCTTGTATTTCTTCTTGAAAAGCCTTTAATGATTAATTTTTTTTCTCATGGCCTGCGAATGATTTAATCATTGATTTGTGGCATAGAGATAAAAATATTTCTGTTTATCTTTGGCTTTAACAATAACTACTGGGAGAAATAGAATGTCAGTAATTTTGTTTGGTATGGCATTTGTCTTTTTTTTTTTTAAGATTTTATTTATTTCTTCGGGAGAGAGACAGAGAGCACACCAATGGAGGGTGGGGAGCAGGGAGAGGGAGGAGCAGACTCGGCTGAGCAGGGAGACTGACTCAGGGCTCCATTCCAGGATGCTGGGGTTATGACCTGATCCAAAGGCAGACACTTAACTGAGTCACCCAGGAGCCACTTGGCATTTGTCTTTTGAATGTGATATCAAATGAGATACAATAAAGACTTTTGCATTTTGACAATGTTAAGTATAAAATGGAAATATGTATAAGCACAAAAGAAAACATAACAGTGTCCATGTAATTAAAGTAAATGAATAAAATAAGATAATAATCATAAAGAGATTTGACTCAATAATACTTAGATTATAGAATTAAATGCACCAACCTGGTGAATGTTTATTAAATAAGTTAGATATTCTAGCTTACTCACTGACACTTATTTCATTTCTTTATTCCTTTTCTTTTTTCTTTACATGGTCGAAGATTTTAAATTTATGTTATTAATGCAGAATTTTCTAATTATGCAAAGATTAATTGATCCTTAAAATGTTGCACATTTAATATTTTTTAAATTTGGTATTTGTGGGCCAGAAATTTTTTGAGAAAGAAAGAGTTTGGAAGATACTTTCAGATTTGGTCAAAAAAAATGAAATAGATCCAGTAAGCTGTAGAGCTGAACATTATTTTGACAGATGTGGGAAATAAGGGCTGCACCTGCCTATCTAGGACCTGGTTTTCAATGCTTCACTTGCACTGGCTTTCAGCCATTCTCAACAATGGTATGAATGAGGTATACAGTTAACATTAAGTGACAAGGTCACTACTAATGACGTCCTGGAGGACAGCCAGTCTAGCCTAAACTCTGAATTGGCCATGTGGAAAGAAATGAGCACGAAATGTGAAAAACTGCTGCGTCTAAATTCAGTGATAATAGTACAAATAAATACATATCTTCTATGCTTTATAAAGTGCATTAACATATAGAATTTATTATGATAGTCATGATTAAAACAATGAGGAAGGGCAGCACTTTTAGCCATGCTTACAAACAACAAAATTCATCTTCAGAAGCAAAGAGTGCGTTAAAGCCCAGACGTTAATAAAAAAAAAAAAAAAAAAAAAAAGATGCTTTCTTAAGCAAGACAAAGAGAAAGAAAAAGGAAGCCCTAAGTGAGCATTTTTAGTTTAAAAGTGATTGCCAAGGGGTGCCTGGGTGGCTCAGTCAGTTAAGCATCTGCCTTTGGCTCAAGTCATGATCTCAGGGTCCTGGGATCAAGCCCCGTCATAGTCTCGTCGGTGCCCCAGGGAGCCTACTTCTTCCTCTCTCTCTACTCCTCCCCCATCATTTGTGCTCTCTCTCTCTCTGCTCTCTCTCAAAATAAATAAAATCTTAAAAAAAAAAGTGATAGCCAATACAAAATGTCAAAGTACCTCCATAGATATAAAACAATAGTAGTCCTGATTGCAGAAGGGAGTAGAGAGGAGGGAAAAAAGCAAAGGCTCTACAGATCGTAAACCTGACAGTAGATGCCCTTTACAATTCTGTTCAGATGTGTGATTCAGTAACCCCTTGATTGGATGGTTTGTTAAAGAAAAGTTTATGATAAAATAAAAATGATATAAATTGACTTAAATCACTAGCCCTTATTTTCCTCAAGCCTACTAACTGCACTTAACTGTTAACTACCTTTTCTTTGTGGCCCTGTGGAAAACCAGTGTGTATTGATCTTTTATCAAATAATTACTTATCTACATTGTGAGCTATTGAGTTCCTGTTCTCTTAATTTCTTTTTTATTGTAAAATGGAAATCATTTAATTTTTTTTTTAATTTTTTTTAAAGATTTTATTTATTTATTTGCCAGAGAGACAGCCAGAGAGAGAGGGAACACAGCCGGGGGGTGGGAGAGGAAGAAGCAGGCTCCCAGCAGAGGGGCCTGATGTGGGACTCGATCCCAGAACGCTGGGATCATGCCCTGAGCCGAAGGCAGATGCTTAACGACTGAGCCACCCAGGCGCCCCAAATTTTTTAGTTCTTTACACAGTGACTTTACAAATATAAGTTTAAACCTATGTCCTATGGAGTCTTAACTATCATTCTCTTTAGTTCTTATTAGAAGCTGTCCCATCCCTTCCATGTCTATCGTAGGTTATACAATGTTTGAGCTAGGACAACCCCCAGAAACACTGAAGGCTACTCACTTACAGATAAGACATGTTGGTTAAAAGATTAATTCTCGCCCTGTCACCCTAACACTTCAAAAGAAAGAGCGTTCACATCCCAGTCACTCCTGTGCCATTATTGTGTGCAGGATAGCACTGAAAACCAGAGAGCTACTTTAACAATTCAGGTCTGATTTATTTTTTTTTAAAGATTTATTTATTTATTTTAGAGGGGGGAGGGGCAGAGGGAGTGAGTGAGAATCTCGAGTAGACTCCCCACTGAGAGTGGAGCCCCATGTGGGGCTCAGTCTCACAACCCTGAGATCGTGACCTGAGCTGAAATCAAGAGTCAGATGCTGAACCAACTGAGCCACTCAGGAGCCCCAGGTCTGATTTTTTTCTTAGGTACTTGTAATACCTAACCCTTCTTCAGCTTACATCAAGTAATAGCAGGGTGACTACTTTAAAACCATGCTATAAGGAGGAGAAAATATATTATTAAGCAATGCAAGGTTAATTATGTGATTCAGAAATGAATGCGCAGGCCTGGTCTTGAACGTTGAGTTGAGTGAGTCTGAGTGTATAGGGCACTCAACTCACAATTTAGCAAATGGCAAAAGATTGCTAAATAAAACCCCCAGACTGATCATCTAAAATATCGTATATTTAGCAATAGAATATGTAATATGTTACCTACATATTTCAAAATAATCATGACTATATGTGATCTATAACAATGAAATATGTATTTTATGTCAAGATAGAAAAAATAAATAAAAGCAATGGTCTCTATATCTTTTTTTTAATTTTAAGATTTTACTTTTTAGAGTGGCTTTAGGTTCAGAGCAAAATGTAAAAGAAAATGCAGATGTTTTCCAAATACCTCTTGACCCCACCCGTACATAGCCCTCCCCATTGTCAACATTCCCACTGGAGAGGAACATTTGTTACAATTGATGAGCCTATACTGACACATAATCACTCATAGTCCATTGTTGACATTAGAGTTTATATCTGATGTGCATTTTGTGGCTTTGGAAAGTTGTCTAATGGCATGAGTCCATCATTATAGGATCATACAGAGTATTTCTCACAGTCCTAAAAAACCTCTGTGCTCCACTTTATTTATCCTTCTGACCCTATCCCACCCCTGGCAACCACTGAATTTTTACTGTCTCCATAGTTTTGTCTTTCACAAAATATTAGATAGTTGGAATCATACAGTATGTAGCCTTTTCAGGCTGGCTTCTTCTATTTAATAACACACATTTAAGATTCCGCCCTCTCTTTTCATGCCTTGGTAGTTCATTTCTTTTTGGTGGTGAATAATATTCCTTTTTTAGTCTGTTGACGTGATACATTCTGTGAATTGATTTTGGGGAGCTTTTTAAAACTTTTGATTTCAGTTAGTTAACATCCAGTGTCATATCAGTTTCAAGTGTATATTATAGTGACTCAGCAATTCCCTACATCACCTGGTGCTCATCACCGCAGTGCATTCCTTAATCCCCACCACCCTTGCCAAAGCCTTGTCCTGGTCTTCCATGTGGGTTAAATTTCTCTGTCTTCTCATTTTGTCTAAGTCTCTGTGCTTGTTTCTGTGTGTTAGGAAAGTCAGCTATGTCTCCCGTTCTTGACAGTAATGGCTTTATGAAGCAGTGATCCTGTGGTGTCCTGCAGTGTAGTGTCCCCTGTTCCCTAGGGCCTGGGGTTCCACTAGGGTCTCCGCTTGTGTGCTCTGCTGCTGTGTCCTGGCTGCTTTATCCTTCAGGCCAATCATCCTCAGAGGCCCTCTTTGCCTATTGTGCGTAGTGTTTGGGGCCTGGCCTGAATGTGGCACATTTTAACTAGGTGTGCTCTGGTCTGTTTGTGAAATGAGACATGTCACCACTGCTGCCAGAACTGAGACTTCATAAAACTTCCCAGTTGGAAGACACGATGTGAGTGTGGGTTTGGGCTGGTGTTCTGGAAGAGGGGGCCTGTTGCATTGGGACTGAGGTCAGCTTGACTAGGAGGGCTGGACACGAAGGGGCAGTGCTTGGTATAACCAAGTTAGGTAATGAGCGTTCCCATAGCAGGTTTCTGCAGGTGGCCCTGTATTTATGCTGAGGGGCGGGGGAGGGAAATGGCACCAGCCAGTTCCTTTGTTCCTGGAGGGATCTCTCCATGGATGCTGTCTCTCTGGGACACACCCCAAGATCAGCAAACAACCTCCCAAATGTGAGCCCCAGGAGCTCTTCAGATCACAGTTTCCATGCTGTATGTCCATGCATTGTTTGCCAGACTTCTCTCGAAGTACAGCACAATACCCTGTGGTCTCCATTCCAGCCAAGTCTGCGGACCTTTAAATTCTAGGCTTTAAAGCCCTGCTGGTTGCAAGAACTCACAGAATTCAGACCCCCTCGCTTTCCAAGCCAGCTGCTATGGGGATTAGTTTCGTCTCTGTGTTAGTCTGTCTCTTGCCCTTCTCCACTGCTGGGGCTCCCTCCCTACTGCAGTGGTCAGGATCCATTTCTCTCCCAAACCACATCTCCACACTTCCTACCTTCTTCAGTGCGACCTCTTCTCTACCTTTAGTTGTGGAGTTTGTTCTGCCAGTCTACAGGTCAGTTTCTGGGTATTTAGGATGATTTGACAATTATCTGGTAGTATCCTGGGACGAGGTGTGCCTAGGTCCTCCTACTCTGTCACCATCTTCCAATCTCTTCTAGATTGATTGCTTTTGAATGGTGAACAACCCTTGCGTACCTGAGGTAAATTCCACTTGGTCATAGTGCATAATTCTTTTTATGCATAATTGATTTGACTTGCTAATTACTTTGTTGAGAATTTTTGCATCTTTGCTCATGAGAGATTTTGTTCTGTACTTTTGTGTTTTTTGTAATGTCTTTGTCTAGTTTGGGTATTAGGGTAATGCTAATGGGCCTCATAGAAATATCCTCTGGCAATAAAATCCCTCAATTTCTGTTTGTCTAATATTGTATGTGATTCTTCTCTTTGTTTCTCTGTGGGTGAGGTACTTTTTTTCTTGTGGCTTTTTTCAAGTTTTTTTTTTTTTTTTACTTTATCTTCGATTTTCTGTAGTTTGAAAATTATATGCCTAGGAGTCGTGTTTTTTGGCATTCATTCTGCTTAGTGTTCTCTGAGCTTCCAAGATCTATGGTTTGGTGTTTGACATTAATTTGGGGGAAATTCTATCATTTTTGTCAAACATTTTTTCTGTTCCTTTCTCTTGATTTTCTACCTGGTATTCTCATTACCTGTATGGCATGCCTTTTGTACTTGTCCCACAGTCCTTAGATATTCAGTTGTATTTTTTTGGTCTTGATTCTCTTTGCTTTCCAGTTTTAAGTTTCCACTAATATATCCTCAAACTCGGAGACTCTCTCTCAGCAGTATCCAGTCTACTAGTAATCCATTGTGATAGTTAATTTTGTGGGTTAACTTGACTGGGCTAAGGAATGCACAAATGGCTGACACACTTTTTTTTTTTTTTCCTGGATGTGTCTTTGAGAGTGTCTCTGCAAGAGATAAGTATTTGCATCAGTAGACTTAGTAATTAAGATTCACTCTCACCAATGTGGGCTGGTGCCATCCAAATGGTTGAGGACTTGAATAGAAGCAAGAAGCAAGAAGCAAGAAGCAAGAAGCAAGAAGCGAAGGGAAGGGAAGGGAAGGGAAGGGAAGGGAAGGGAAGGGAAAGGAAAAAATGAAAAGAAAGGAAAAGAGAAGAAAAGAAAAAAAAAAAAAGAAAAGGAAGAGCTAGTTATTGCTCTCTCCTCTTGAGATGGAAAGTTCATCCTTTCCTGCATTGGACATTGGAACTTCTGGTTCTTGGGCCTTCAGACTCACAACAGTGGCCTTCCTGGTTCTCAGACTCTCAGCCTTGGACAAGGAGTTACACCATCAACTCCCTGGTTCTCAAGATTTTAGACATGAGCTGAATTACATCACCAATATCCCTAGTTCTCCAGTTTGTGTAAGGCAGATTGTGTGATTTCTCATCCTTCACAATCATGTGAGCTACTTTCTATAATAAATCTCCTCTTATACATATCTCTGTATCTTTTGCTGGTTCTGCTTCTCTGGAGAACCCTGACTAATACACCCACCAAAAGCAGTCTTCATTTCTTTTATAGTGTTTTTGACCTCTAGCATATCCAGTTGGTTCTTTCTAGGATCTCCATCTCTGCTTACGCTGCCCACCTGTTCCTACATGTTATCTACTTCATGCATTAGAACCTTTAGCATATTAATCATAGTTAAATTCCTGGTCTGATAATTCCAATATCCCTGCCATGTCTAGTTCTGATGCTTGTTCTATCCTTTCAAGTTGAGTTTTTTGCTTTTTATTAAGCCCTGTAATTTCTTCTTGATAGCCATACATGAAGTACTGGGAAAGAGGAACTTCTTTAAATAAGCCTTTAGTAATTGGTAGTAAGATATAGAGGGAGGGGAAGTGTTTATAGTTCTGTGATTAGGTGTCAGTCTTTTAGTGAGTCTGTGCCTCTGCACTATAAACTTTACAATCCTGTCTCAGGTTTTTCTCCCTTGTAAGGTGGGCCAGGATGGTTAGAGTGGGCTGGAGTTGGGTATTTCCTTTCTCCCACTTGGCAGGATGGAGCTGACTGGAGTTGGATAGTTCCACTCCCCCAGGTCAGTAAGGCTCTGATCAACAAAGTAGGGTGGGCTAGGCTCTGGTTAACTAGTTTCCTCTGAGGGTGAGTCTTTAGGAAGAACAGAATTCTCTGGTATTATTTCAAAATGTTTCCTTTTCCCTTCCCCCTGCAAGATGCAGGTGAGGATTTTTCTCAAATGTTTACTAAGGGAACCTGTTTGAGCTCCTGGAGGTAAATCCCACAAAAATTGTGGGGACACCCTTGTGACAGGGTTCCCCTGGAGTTTTTAATTCTCAGAGTTGTCCACAATGAGCCTGCAGCAATTCACCAATTTCAGTTCAGGTTTTCCCTACCTGGCAGTTCCCATGGCAGCTTCCACTCTTGAATCTCTGTTCTGTTAAGCTGTGTCTTCTTATATTGATCTGTCTGAATCTCTCATCTTTGGCTTAGCTGTTTGTCATGCATTCCCTCGCCCCGCCCCCTTATAGATCCAAGAAGTGGTGTTGGATTTTCAGTCTGTTCAGATTATTACTTGTTGTTAGGATGGTGGGGTGATGTCCAGGCTCCTTACATGCTGAACCAAAACCCAGAACTGGTTTATTTTTTTTATAGCATAACTAATAATGCTCCCTATAATGTTTCTATAATCTGATTAGAGCTGTGTCCATCTTCAGACCATTCTTGTTCATGTTAACATTTGGATTGATTTCTGTGTTGTAACACACATTTTTTTGTTTTTTGTTTTTTTACTTTCTTGCTGATACTTGATGGTTTGGATCGTGCAGTTAATGACTTCTGTCTTGTTGACTCTAATTATTTGAAAATGTGGCCAAGGTAAGTGTCTCTCTGCCCCACAACCACATAGGCATATATAGCTTATAATCTATTGCTCTCTAAAGCCTTTAGCCCACCTGTTCCTTCTCTTGTCTCCTTTTTCTTTTCCTTCACCTGGCTTAGAATTTCTTAGAATTTGGCTGTTAGATCTGGGTTATCAGGAACCTGATCATAAGAAAACAAGAATGGTGCAATGGTACCATATAGAAACAATGGTAATTGTCTCTAGTGCCATTCAGCATTCGATCCCCCAAATATTTTGTTCACTCCATGCCAATAAAGGAATAAAGTTATAGCTCCATATTTCAAGGAATTTGGAATACAATAGTGGAATAAAAACATGTACATATTACTATAACAGAATGCCATTTAAAATGTGGGCCAACAAGGTACAAAGTGTTATTCAATTTAATTCAAGGAATACTGAGTGTATTAACAAGCACTGTGCTGCAGGCTGGATGGAAAATGATGTTTTCTTAGCAGCTCTCTGTCTAATGAGAGAGACAGAAAAGTAAACAAACCATTATGATACACTGAGAAAAGTGCTATGATAGAGGAATGTTATAATAGTTCAAAAAAAAGAGAGAGAGAGAGAGAGTGACATCCCACACACTACTCTGTTATAATGCAGGTTTTTATTTTTATTTTTCATGATTTTAGAATAATAGAAAAAACTTCTAAAGAACCTTAATGAGAAAAGTTGCATTAGATATTCAGCTGAATCCAGGAAAAGGTATATATGTTGACAAGTTCTTTTGCTAAAACTTAATGCTATTGAGAAGTGCAAACTCAGGCAGAAATATTCTCAAAGACTTCCATCTTTTAGGATAGCCTTAATTCTCTCCAAAATTTCTTTGGTTAGCAAAATTCTATTAATCAAAACATAGAAGTTTACACATTTGCCAGGTAACTTCCACCATGTTAACTATAATCAAATATAAAATTTTAGAAGTATGAACAATTAGAGCAGGAGGATTTGGAATACTGGAGAAGGCTCGTACATGTCACTTCAGCCTCTCAGAGTTTATTCTTTAAGTTACACTGGACATAGGTCTGATAACTAATACCTGACATAATTCAATGAACATATTTTTACATTTTAGAATTTATAAAACAATTTAACAGAAGTTTCCTCATTTCAGTTCCATAAATACACTTCGTGGTAATCCTAATTCCAATTTTAGAAAGAAGAGGACCAGAGATTGGAGAAGATCAGAAACAGCAAACTGGCTAAGTCGCACCCTGAGCAATGTCTTCTAATGTCAAGTTCAGCAATTTTTCTAAAACATTTCAGCTCCTAGTAAAATATTGGTTCTGATTTATTTTTACCTTATAATCTATAAGTTTTCTGCAGAAATATCTATCTAGTCTTTCTCATTTTACCATCAAACTCTTCCAAATAGTAGTTGGGGTAGAAATTTTCAATACATAAAAACTAAAATAAATAAAAATTCTGAAGTACTGATGTCTTCTGAAAAGGCTTAGCATTAATTTCATGTAGAGTTTTCTTTCAACAGAACTTTGCATTCATTAGTTTGAAAATGTATGTTTATGACCGTTCATCATATCCACATCCTCCAATTGGTATCGAGTATTAAAAAAAATTTTTTTTGATTGTTTAAAGATACTTAAAGAGAGGTCTAAAACAATTAAACTGAATAAATATATATTACAAAATGGCTAAATGACACCATATAAGTTTGCGTTCACATTGTTACATTGGTAAACATTTGTAGTCTCTAATTTAAACATGCACTTTCAATGTGAGTGATATAGCTTCCAAGGGGAGAAAAGCTGTTCTTGGGCTATAAAAAAATGTTAGGTATTATAAAGATCTGAAGTCCTCCAAAGAGCCACAGTACATCAAGAGATATATAGTGTATCTTTGGTATTAAATGTTACAGAAGTGGGCAATTAGAAAAAAATGGTCTAAAACGGTTAGTAAGGGGAAGGGGACAATAACGAAAAAAAGGTTGAGATACACATTCTAAAGATTATGTCTCAGTGGATCTCAGCATTCCCTTTCGTAAAAACAGAGGTGGTGGTGGTGGTGGTGGTGGTGGCTGGCGGGGACATCTTACTTAAATTGTTGCATTTTATGAAATGGAGAAGACAGATTTAATATACACGTCCACTGTAGAGTTACCACTTATCCACAATTCCAAAATCCCCAAACTCTGCTTTAAAATTTTAAAAAATTCTCATAAATTGGTATCTAAAGAAAAACATATCGAGATATCCCTTAGATCTCATTTCCTACCTTCCTTTTGGTAGATTAGCAAAGTGCTATTTCAGCTGACCTGAGTTAACTCAACAGAACAAACTAATAACATCTGATTCTAGTTGCAGAGTCCCCTCCTTCTTTCCAGTGAAACTTTCATTACGTTGACCTCAGAAACTTCCTTGACCTCAGAAACTTTCATTACGTTGCGGTCCCCTAGATGCTCCCTGCCACCTGCACTTGCCATTGTATAAGTGATGAACAGTTTGGGGGCTGGGGTCTTCTTCTAGATTTAGTTCTGTACTGTGTCCCACCCAGTTACATCCAGACTAAATGCAACCCTGACTTGAATTGATGTGAGGTTATTTACTGCCTATGCTTATACCACTTAATGTAAATATTCATTCCTGAGACACCAGAAAAAATAACATGTTTACTTACAGACTGCTGCCCTAAACCTCCCTGGAGTGTTATTAAACACACAGAATATTAACTATATTACCTTTCTAAAACTCAAAAAATTCTTAATTTCAAAAATTATCTGGTCCCAGGGTTTCAGATACAGATACAGGAAATGCAAAGTTTTGCCAGGGAACTTGAGATAGCAGAGTAAGGTGTGTGAGTGCAAAACAGGAAAAGTAAGAAACTATTTCTGTGAACAGTGGGTTTGCGGTTAAAAGTAGGTTAGATATGACACGCAAGTCTGTGTGGGATGAGCTTTAGAGATGATTTCCTTAAAGCTGCGATCCTTTACTGCTTACCCTGCAGGCCTGAGCACCTGATGGTGTTGACGTGGTTTTGCCCTAGGGTTTCCTCTGAAGCCAAGGTAGGTTGTTCCCTTCCTTAAGCCAGCAGTCTTCCACAAATGACTGGTAGTATTTGCTGTATAAATCCTCTGGTTGCTTTCCCTTTTGAAGGAAGTGGGTTTTAATAATTTTCCCATGGGGTTAAATCCCAGTTGTCCACAGCATAGCTGGCTTGATAGCATAATCAATCTATTGGCTTCACTCCCTTTTTTTACTTCTGTACCTCTCTACTGGTGTTTACTACCGCTTCCAAATCAACTATTTGTGCTTCCTTCTCTCTAGGTCTGATCCTGGGGGGAACTCAAACTGAAAGAAAGACTTGTAATTTTTCTAGTCTTCCCTAAGAACTGGAGTTCTTTGATTGAATCCCACATAGGTGCCAGGGCGTCTGTTACTTATAATTTTCTAATGCTGTCTGATTGCCTATCTAGCTTTCTAACCACTTGTTTTTATATTCCTTATTATGATTCTCCATTAGTCAATTAATGCTTTTGCAACATCAGCTTAACCCAGTACTATTCCCTTCAAGCTGCTTGATTATTTGACCTGTTGTCTAGTTCCATAACCTACTGAAAATTATGATACATCAGCTGGATTAGACATCTATCACAAGCCTCTCTATTGGATCCAAATGTTTCTCTATGTCAGAATATCTTAGTTTCAACAGCACAGATTCAAGCCCAACAATGATCAGTCTGCTTTTTCCCACTGTAACTAAGTGGGCTGTGTCTAGCCATGTTCTGAGATAATAAGATCTTATGAATCATGATAATTATCATCATCATAATAAAAAAGTTATGGAGGACTTACTAAATGCCAAGAACCTTGCTAAATGCTTTACTGTTGTGTCTTGTATCTATGAACTAGCTCTGTTTATCATCACACTGAGACCTTGAATAGTGAAGTAACACACTCAAGGGCATAACTGGGAAGATGTAGACTAGTAGTTTGTCCCCAGGATGTTTCATTGCAGAATCTAAGCTTTAACCACTGTACTGTGATATCTCTCTAAAGTCTTTCAAAATAAAAATAAATTCTTTCAAACTAAAGAATTCTTGTCCCTTGAAAAAAACTCTTAGTCCAGTATTAACCATTAGATGCCCTTTAGCCATGACCTCAGGACCCTAAGATACTCCTTGTATTCAGGAAATGCCAAGATTCCCAAATTTGGTAGCTTGGAAATTTTCCCTTTTCTTGCCTTTACTTACTGTCTTTCACAGATCAACAGCCATAACTAACCAAGAGATATAATTGCTACTAAAACTCCAACTTTTGAACATTTGCTTTATATGACTCACGATGAATAACACGTGTTAGAAGCAATCTTAAGACATTTAAAAAAAGAACTAGATAAATATGTCATTAAAATCAGGGCTTATTTTCTCTCTCAAGACATTGTTGTATTACAAATGCTTGTTTAATAGTTTAATCATTACAAGATGCTGTGTGATTAATATCTACTTATTATTTAAATCCTTAAATGGAGCTTTCCTTGCAAATAACCTCCCATCCAAACACAGATATTTAGCACAAAGATGTATGATAAACATTGAAGCTACGATTGCATATCTACCTTGAGCCAAGAATTTTACATACATTATTATGATAAAGCCTTCCAACAACCTTGGAGATTATAGATTATCTATGTTTTTTTTTTTTTTCAGAGAGACTGAAAATGAGATTTTGACCAACTGCTCAAAGTCAATAGCTTTTAAAATAAGAATTCAATTGGGATCTTAAGTTCCTTTTCTCCTTCTTCCTTTATTAAAAAAAACTTTGTGATCAAATATACACAATAAAAATTTCCATTTTAACCATGTTTAAGTGTATAGTTCAGTGGCATTAAATACATTCACATTGTTGTGTGACCATCACCATCATCCAACTCTAGAACTACTTTTCACCTTACCATACTGAAACTCTGCACCCAATAAACAATAATTCCTCATTATCCCTCTCCACAGACCCTGGTAACTACTACTGCAATTTCTGTTTCTATAAATTGGACTACTTAAAAAACTTCATATAATTGCAATCATACAGTATTTGTCTTTTCGTTACTGGCTTATTTCACTTAGCATAATGTCTTCAAGGTTTCTCCATGTTGCAGTAAGTTTCAGAATTTCCTTCCCTTTGAGGCATGAAACATAATAAATATGTATCACATTGTGTTTATCCATTTGTTTATTGATACACACTTGGGTTGCTTCTACCTTTTGGCTATCATGAATAATGCTGCTATGAACATGGGTGTACAAATATCTGTTCAAGTCCTTGCTTTCAATTCTTTTGTGTATATACCCAGAAATGGAATTGCTGGATCATATGGTAATTCTACAGTTAACTTTTGGAGGAAATGCCATACTGTTTTCCACAGAGTTTCTGCCATGTTACATTCCTACTAGCAGTGTGCAATGTTTCAATTTCTTCACATCCTCACCAACACTTCTTTTTTTCTAGTAACAGCCATCCCAATAGGTACGAGGTGGTGTTTCCTTTTGGTTTGAATTGCATTTCTTTCATGATTAATCATGTTGGGTATCTTTTCATGTGCTTATTGCCCATTCATATATCTTCTTTGGAGAAATGTTTATTCAAGACTTTTGCTCATTTCTGAATGTTTGTTTTCTTAATGTTGAGTTGTAGTTCTTTATATATTCTGGATATTAATTCCTTATCAGATATATGATTTACAAATATTTTCTCCCATTCCATTGGTTGCATTTTCAATCTCTTGACAGCATCCTTTGATACACAAAATTTTTAATTTTGATATAATCCAATTTATCTATTTTTTCTTTTGTTGCCTGTGCTTTTGGTATCATATCCAAAAAATCATTAAGAAATCCAAGAGTGTAGCCTTCCTGTGCTGTTTCTCTCTTTTGCTCAGGCCCATGGCACTGGCAGGAGAGGCAAGTGTCACGGTCTTGGTACTGCCAGAAAGCTCCATAGCCACTGAGAGATCAGAAGTGGCACAATAAACAGTACAAGAAAGTCCATTTGGGCACAGCCCTGAAGGCCAACCCATATGGAGACACTTTCCATGCAAAGGGAATTGTGCTGGAAAAAAGTAGGGTTTGAAGCCAAACAGCCAAATTTTTCCATCAGAAAGTGTGTAAGGGTCCAACTGATCAAGAATGTAAAAAAAAAAAAAAAAATCACAGCCTTTCTACACAATGATGGTTGAATTTTATTGAGGAAAACGAAATTCTGGTTGCTGGATTTGGTTGCAAAGCTCATGCACCCAGTGACTCAAAGTAGCCAATGTTTCTTTTTTGGTTTTATACAAAGACAAGAAGGAAAGATAATAATAAGTTTTGACAGTGAAAATACGACAATAATAAATTTTCATAAGCAAAAAAATGCAAGAGCGTAAAGCGATCCCTCTTTATTTTCTTTTAAGAGGATTATAGTTTTAACTCTAATGTCTTTGATGTATCTTGAATTAATTTTTGTATATGATCTGAAGTATAGATCCAGATTCATTAGTTAGCATGTAGATATCCAGTTTTCCCAAAGTCAGTTGATGAAAGGATTATCTTTCCCCCCATTTAATAGTCCTGGCACCCTTGTGGAAATCATTTGACCATATAGAAGGTTAATTTCTGGGATTTCTCTTTCATCTGTGCACATGTCTGCTTTTATGCCAGTACTATACTGTTTTGATTCCTTTGTAATAAGTTTAGAATCAGGAAGGGCGATACTTCCAACTTTGTTCTTTTCAAGGTTGTTTTAGCTATTTAGAGTCCCTTGAGATTCCATGTGAATTTAAAGTTTTTAAATATATTTTTGCAAAAACCATCCCTGGGATTTTTAGATGGATTGCATTGAATCTGTACATTGTTTTGGGTATATTGAGATCTTAACAATGTTAAATCTCCTAGTTAATGAACAAAGGAAATAAACTTTCCATTTATTTTTGTCTTGAACTTATTTCAGCAACATGTAATATTTTCCAGGGTACAAGTCTTTTGCCTTCCTGGTTAAGTTTATTCCTAAGTGTTTTATTCTTTGTGATATAAATGGAACTGGTTTCTTAATTTTTATTCAGATTGTTTATTGCTAGCATGCAAAAATACAACAGATTTCTGTGTTGATTTGGTAGTCTACAAATTTGCTAAATTTGTTTAATACTTCTAACAGGATTTTGGGGGAAGGTATTTCTTTATGACATATCATTTTGCTATATCACACTACCTCTACTATTTGCTTGAATTGTAGTCACTATCTATGCAATTGTGGCAAAGGCATAGCTCTTATTTGTTTTTTCATCTTGGGACTATGAAAATAATGATGAAAACAATAACGAGAGCAATGTGGTTAAGAACATAGATTTTGGCAAAAGTTAATTTTGGCCCTTTACTTTACTTGCTTTGTTTCCCCCAAACATCTTTATTTGTTGAATTAAACCATGCTTACCTAAGTTTATCAAGTACAGTCACTTGTTAGTGCTTAATATGCGAGTCTCAGATTTCTATTACTTGGGTGTGATCAAAAGTTGTAAGGATTCGACAAAGTGAATCAACACAGTGTCTGGCTCTTACGTCAGTAAATGTTAGAAAATGTCATCTCACAGTATACCACATCAAATGAAATAATATGTATGAAAATACATTGTGATCCAGGAAAAGCTCTTATAAAATAATTTTTAAAGCCTGTATTCTTTCATTTGCCGCCCCATGGGGAAGACATTTTATCCCACAATATATATTCAGGAATAATGAGTTCCAAACCCTGGAAGACAAAATGAGCATCAAAGTACTCTGCTCTTGCCTTCTCCCATTGGACCACTAAGAATCACCCACTGATCATGAGCTGTCCCATTATCTCTGCAACCTCTGTGTCACTACTAACAAGTACTTTCTAAACACGTAGCTGCTTCATATGAAAGCTATAAAGTACACCGTAATTCAGCCATAGTTTAATAAGGATTAACGAGTTTAGATTTGTGAAGCACTTAGAATGCTACCTGATATACACACAGAATTATGTGTCTACTCAATAACTAAAATAGTTTTGTGAAAATTCGTGAGCTACAAATGCTGTCTTTGTGTCCTGCTTAAATGGTGTGATTTCATGTTTATGTCTTATACAAAATTCTAATGAAAAGAATATAAGCATCAGGATAGAAGATTGAGCAAAGAATTTTATTCTTTAATTCTATCCACTCAGCCTTAATTGATAAATAGTTTTATATTTTTTATAAAATATTTGGGTATTTTACAAGTTCTGCCTCAAAGATTCTGGAGGCTTCTTTTTTTTCTCTTATGATAAGTTATGATTACTTGACTGTTTCGTTGTAAATATTACCTCAGTTAAAACACCAGTACTGAGGAACTCCTCAGTGCGAGGCACGGGATGGTTACCTGTGGATCTCCCACTGGGTAGTGAAGCAGTCGTTCTGAAATAATAATGAAGAAATTTAAGAGGAAGATTTGGTCAGGGCAGGAAAAGCCAAAGTCTTAGTATTACCAAAATGAAGCTTTGGTGTTACAATTACTAGAGAACAAGTTACTTAAGGAACTTCACTCACTTTAGGATATCCACATAGGCTAAAATTATCTTGGTGTGGAAGTAATCTCAGGTCAAAGCTTTAAAGTTTAATAGGATGTTCAGCTCACAAAGTAGCTTATGAAGACAGACATGATCAATTTGGAATCACCTATATACTATGAAACTAAAGTATGAAACGTATACTTGAAAAAAGTGTCAGATTAATGTGGAGAAATAACAACATGAAGAAGGAGGAAGTCAAGCATCTCTCAAGGATACATTTGAATGCATCCTTAAAAGAACATCCTTGCTGGTATATAAGGTGGTCGTCCCTTCCCAAACTAGGTGCCTTCCAGAAATTAAAAAAAAAAAAAATCTGAGATCACTTGTAATAAGAAAGGGAATAACAGATGGTCATACAACAGGTTATTGTTTTCTATGCACATGGGCAAGGTGAACAGAACCACTATTAGCTTTGGCAAGTGTTCACAGTTATTATAGCAGCTATAGTGAGCCTGAATGCTAGCATAGCTAAGTGGAATTGTGTTTTTTATTTATGATAAGCCTTCATGGTTTTATAATAAGAAAATAAACCATAAAAATGAAATAGTTAGAATGAAAGGTAAAAATAGTCATTAAAAATAAAAATATAACAATTTAAAAAATTTTAACTGACGTGACATGATAAAGATAGTGTTTTTGAATGTGCCTTGAAATTAGAGAACGTCTTACATTTTTTACCTGAAATGCAGCCTAGCTACCTATGTTGCATATAGTAGTCATTATGTTTGAATGTAATTAATGGTAATGTGTTTATTGCTGTAATTTTTTCTTCTAAGAATTATAACCTAACTTCTGCATTAAACAGATATATTAAGGCTCTATTTTACACAATGTCTACAAGTAAATATGGTAGTTAATCCATCTAAAAAAAGTATAAAATTATAACTTTATGAATTGTAATTGTAAAAAATGAGAGTAAAAGCAGGTTAATGTAAAATAATAATAAAGGGAAAATATGAAATGCTATACCACAGGAAAATAGTTCCCAAAAAAATGATAAAGAACAAAAAAACCATGAATCATAGGGTTAAATGGAAGAAAGTAAAGGTGATCATTACAGGAAGACAGTATTTATACAAAGATCATCAAAATGGTCTAGTCATTCACTGAGTATAAAAAAATAGAAAATAAAATTAAGACATGCTAGAACAAGAGGGAGATAATCCAATGTGGTATTCCTTTTGATGGCTCCCATCATATACAACATAAAGTTGGTTACTTCCTTGTGGCCAAAAAATTGTTTATGGCCTGGCCACTGCTCACTTTTTTCTATTCTTTCTCTCACCAGTCCCCTCATCCTACTGTGTGACCATCTCCATGACAAAGCAAACACACCCCACATTCCAATTTCACTGAAATGCAGTTTACTGGCAATATTAGTCCTCCAATCATGTAGTCTCAGACTATCATGCTATTATACCTTAATTTTCTATGCCTGAAATCCCTTCTCTTTCTTCTCTTTTTGTTATTTCCCAGTCTCAGTTCTACTTGTGTGGTCTCAGAAGCAGGAGATATGCTTCACTCCTTTTTGTATCCCCACATCAGGCCACATTTTAAAATCTAAACAAGTTAGCTAACTACAAGTGTCCTAGGGCGCCTGGGTGGCTCAGTTGGTTGAGTGTCTGCCTTTGGCTGAGGTCATGATCCCACGGTGCTGGGATCGAGGCCTACCTCAGGCTTCCTGCTTAGTGGGGAGTCTGCTTCTCCCTGTCTGTCTGCCTCTTCCCCTGCTCATTCTCTCTCTAATAAATTTAAAAAAATAAAAAAATAAAATACAAGTGTCCTATTAAAATTACTGAATAAGAAAAATAAAAGATATCAGAGAGATAAAAATTATTCCAATAGTTACATAACAGGATTAAATTTAAGAAATAATGTACTACAAGCTAAAAGATGGCTCTTTTGTTGAATTCCAATTGTATATTTGGTAAAATTTCTAGAAGGAAAGATTAAAATAATTGCATGGGGGCACCTGGGTGGCACAGTCATTAAACGTCTGCCTTAGGCTCAGGGCATGATCCCGGCATTATGGGATCGAGCCCCACATCAGGCTCCTCCGCTATGAGCCTGCTTCTTCCTCTCCCACTCCCCCTGCTTGTGTTCCCTCTCTTGCTGTCTGTCTCTGTCAAATAAATAAATAAAATCTTTTAAAAAATAAATAAAATAAAATAAAATAAAATAAAATAAAATAAAATAAAATAATTGCATGTAACTGAGTTGGGATTTGAAATACTGGGGAAGTCCCATATCAGCTATTCACCAATTATCTGGTGAGGGAGATAATACATCATCTGTACCATCATGAAAAAAAATCTCCTATATGCCCTTCTTCATTATATTTGAGTTTATATCACATTTCAGTTAAGATTACTATTGATTTTTGCTATATCATAAGTAGCAAGAAGTTTCATAAACAATAATGTGGTTAATAAATAGAAAATTTGAAACATTTCAGTTTTGATTATTTTCATGTGCTTTACTTCAATGATAAAATATGGTTGACAATACATTATGTTGAAAAAACAGCACGGTTAGCAGGAGGTGTCAAGAGTAGCCTAGAGATCAGTTTTTGATCTGGGAGGTTTGACGTTCCTATCACACTATGTGGGAGTCTTTTGTGCTGCTCACTGATAACAAGTTTTCCATTCTTTCCAGACACACAGAACACTGAACCTGATGAATCCCTTAAGTTTGGGTGTTTGTAATACTAGCTATTGAGGTAAGAGAGGGAAATGTCATGTTATTTCCAAACTGTAACTTTTAATTCCCAATGTGATGAACTCCTGAGTTCTTTTTGCCCTGCTAGGATGATTGTGGGAACACAGAGCATCATCAGCCCTGTCCCTAAGTAAACAAGACAAGAAAACAAATAAACACCTTCTAAATATTATCAATCAAAAAAAAAATAAATTTTCTGTTTGTTTATCTTAAACCACCAAAATTTTGAAGGTGTTCAATTCCACAGCATAATCTAGTTTATCCTGATTGTTAGAGAACTTGGTTCACATGTTTGAAATGCTGGCATACATAAAAGCCTAAAATAGGGGGCATTAGATTAGGTATTCAGAGGCAGGTAATGAGGTGAATGTTATCAAAGGCTTGAAAGGTGGGGATCAGGAACAGTTTAACTATGAAGTTAATGAAACAGACTTCAGGTCCCTCCACTTACACAGGTCCATCCCAAAGTCCTAGGATGGAATCTAGTAATGTGTTTACAAGGACTTTACAAGAAGACATATTTGCAAAATATTCTGACATCAGTACTGTAAACTCACTTTATTAAGATCACTGTCTCTTTTTACCCTACCTCTCCATCACCTTCTTCTTCATGTTGAGTGACATCAGTGTTACCACAATCATTTCTGGGATTCGTCTAAGGGGAAATTGAGTTGGAGATACATTTAGTTTGAGTATAATAGAATATAAGAACATAACACAATTTATAACTAAGTTTTGTTAGCCATACCAGGGGAGAAAAGCTTTTTAGAATATACCTGCAGCTCTCTGTGCCAATCTACCTGGTATTACGCAACAGAAATGTGTTCTCTAGCATCTGGCACCAGAAGAATGTGAATTGTGGAGGAGTAACAAGATTGGTGTGTATGGAGTTAGAAAGTAGTATATGGAATATTTTTTCTAGTTTTCCAATTATGAAATTATAAGCAAAAGATTTGTTTTTACAGAAGCCAAGTCAAAACTTAAGTTCTCTCCTGTATGTTACATAGGAAATAATATGATGAATATAACTATAAACACACATAACATTTTTAAGTGGGATTATAGAATTCATCAGCATTCCCTTATTTTGAGGGGCAAAAAGATGCGCTATTACCTCTAACAGTGACTATTTCTATAAATGAAGTCTTATGTTCTATGTGTCCAAATTGTCAATAATTTTAAAAAAGATCTGCCATGTTAAGGGAAAGACAGATGTATTTTTCTGTTCTGTGAAGGAAAATAATATTATTAAAATTCAATATAGGGACGCTGGGTGGCACAGCGGTTAAGCTTCTGCCTTCAGCTCAGGGCATGATCCCGGCGTTATGGGATCGAGCCCCACATCAGGCTCCTCCGCTATGAGCCTGCTTCTTCCTTTCCCACTCCCCCTGCTTGTGTTCCCTCTCTTGCTGGCTGCCTCTATCTCTGTCAAATAAATAAATAAAAAATCTTAAAAAAAAAAAAAAGAGTTCCATACTATTTAAAAAAAAAAGAAAAAAAATTAAATTCAATATAATATTAAGATGCAATAAAAGATAATTTAAAAGGCAGAAAAAATTTATAGGTATATCACAAGTAAAATTTTAAAAATTTGTGATGTTTCTGGTATTTATATTTCTTTATTTGTAATTATTTTGTGATTTATCTTCTCATCATAAATACCTAATTTTGTGTTTGTGATTTGGTGTTCTTATTTATTTATTTATTTATTTTAATTATTTTATTTATTTATTTGAGAGAGAGCACAAGCAGGGGGAGGGGCCAAGGGAGAGGGAGAAGCAGACTCCCAGCTGAGAAGGGAGTATGACTCAAGGCTTAATCCCAGGACCTTGAGATTATGACCTGAGCTGGAGGCAGATGCTTAACCAACTGAGCCACCCAGGTGCCCCATGGTGTTCTTTTTTAAAAGAGGGCTTCTCAGCCTCTTCCCTAAAAACTTCAATATACACCATCATTCACACTTTATGGTAGAAAAACTTTTAGCAAAACTTTTTTTTGACCATTTTGGATTCAGGTAATATCTAATAAACTAATAACACTGGGGCTACAGATTAAAACACAAAATGTTAATAATGTATGTTTGTTACTATTGGCTACATTTGGCAATATACTGAGAGAGATGAACCCAGAAAAAGGCAGACTGTAATGAATGAAAACAGACAAAACCCTTCAATTCAGAGCCCTATAGATTTGGGAGAAGAAACTGCTATTCAACCACAGATAATAAAATGTACCATTTAAAACAAAAAAAGAAAGATATTTGTGAATGAATATTCAAATCAGTGTTATTAGCAATAGACAAAAACTAGAAACAACTCGTCTATCAATAGATAAATAAAAACATTTTTATACATCCATAAAATCAAATACTATGCAGCTATAGAAAAAATAATTATGCTAAGTGTAACAAACAAAATTCTATTTATGTAAAATTATAGACGATATTTACTATAGTCACAAAAACTAGATCAGTTGTTGCTTAGGGATTAGGAAAGAAGGGAAGATATATACAAAAGTGCATGAGGAAATATTTGCAGATGATAAATATGAATATGGCCATTATCTTGACTGTGGTGATTATTTTGCAGGTGTATACACATGCAAAAGCCTAATAGACTATACACTTTAAATATGTTTACTTTATTGTCAATTATAGCTCAGTTAAAGTATAAATAATTACTATGAGAAACAAAGGCTGATTAAAACTCAATTTTGTTACAAGGATCAAATAAAAAATGTGGCCATCCATTCATTGTTTAAAGTCTCTGATAGGATGGAATTGATGCCCAGAGTATCCTCACAAATGGAAATAGATATATCTGCCACAGGAAAATATGCTGCATGAGTGGATTTCCCAATGAAGCCTGAGAAGATTAGGGTATCTAAAAATAAATCCTATGTGAGAGTGAGAAAAAGGGAGGGAGAGCAAAAGAAAGAGAACTGTATTCAATGTAGATACAAATCTTAAAAAAAAAAAAAAAAAAAGCAAAAATGAGAAATATTCTAGAAAAGAGCTTGTATATGACCTTTAGCATATGTTGCTGATTTGGAATCAACTAGATGATAGGTCCACTAAGGTTTTAGCAGAGTAACACTACCAAAGAAATATAGCATAGACCCTAGAGTAAAAATGGGTCTATGTCTGAGGTGTAAAACAACCCTTGATTCCAAACGCATAGAATGTACCACACCAAGAGTGAACCTTCATGTAAACTACGGGCTGTGGGTGATTATGATGTGTCAGTGTAGGTTCATTAGCTGGAACACATGTACCACTCTGGTAACGGGTGTGGATAATGGGGAAGGGTATGCATGTGTTGGGGGCTGGGAGCATACGGGGAAATTTCTGTACCCTCCCCTAAATTTTGCTGTGCACCTTAAACTGTTCTAAAAAAAGAAATTAAAAAAAAAAAAAAGCTTCACAATGACAACAAAAAATCCTTGGGTTGCAACCTTCTACAAGCAGGCTGCCAGCTGAGAAAGCTTCTTACCTTCTTGTAGCCCCCATCTCCCGCCCCCACTCACAAACAACCAGGAAAGCATTCCTCTCAACATCGACTTTCTCTGTAGTGTTATATTAATTAAACATGGAGGGCATTAGACTGAGATGGCTCTGGTGTCTTAATGGCCCATGTAAGCAAACCAAAATCTAAGCATATAAATGCCTCAAAACTAAGGACAACCAATCAGAAAGAGACAAGTAGACATTAAGCTATAGCTCATCAAAATTTCCTTGCTCTGCTTCTGCCTTTTCTCTATAAACGTCTCTCACTGAGCTCCTGTCATTGGAGCACTCCTGACTACCTCCAGTTTGCCTTTGCCCTGATTGGAATCGATTTTGCTCAAATAGACTATTAAAAATTTTACTACGCCTCAGTTTATCTTTTACAGTAGCCAACAATGTTATCCTTTTATAAACACACACGCAAAGAGCAACAGAAAAAACAAACATGTAATGGAACAACGGTATGACGTGACAAAGAGCCTGTTGATTTTGATTTCCACAGTTTTGGCAAGGGTGGACTGGTGAGAGGCAACATCTTAAGGAAGGGACACCCTCACAGTACTCTGAGGAGTGGAAGAGATAGAGAAAGCAAACTAGCTTTTCTTAGTAAACCAAGTTGTGGACAGCTGATCCTGTTTACCCTGCCTTTCAATATAGTAGGAAAAGGATGCAATTTCAATTGAGGTGGATCTCTTCTAGGATTCACATTTAGTCCTCTTAGCATAGTCCTTGAACTGACAACACCTCCTCCCTTCCCTAAGTATACACATGCTCCCACACACAAGCCAATGAAAAACAGCAGTGGTATTTGTTTCATTCCTTCACTTATGAAATACTAACATATGTTCATTGACTTTAAGCCTTTTCATCAATTATAAAATGATAGATTTAAGGATACTTTTATGACTTTTATTTATATGAATACACATAGAATATTCATAACAGGATATTATGCAATATCATCGACACTTAAAATTTATGCTGTAAAACAAGACCAACCCTTCGGACATTCAGACTATAATATTTACTGGCTGTGTGGCTTTGGGTACGTCACTTAACCACGTATGGCTTCAGTTTTTATCTATAAAATGAGCACAAGAATATAATCAACCAAATGTAGTTATTTAGAGGATTAAATGAAAAAAAGCAATTTTATGGAACCAGCTTAATGTCTGGCACATAATGAGAACTCAAAAAGATGCTATTATTTTTATAACATGAAGAAATCAAGTTTTGAAGTTGTCATGATGTTTTAAAGTCTCAGATATAATAAAATAAAAATTATCTTTGCCTATGGCTTACGCACACATACACACATGCACAAAGGGCCTAAAACTTTCCTTGGGAGAATAGCACAGTTGGATAGCTCCAGTTTTTCATGGTTTCTTCAGAAAATGAACTATGATCTGAAGTTTTCTTTTTTATGAATTATTCTGAAACTATCAGGAGGGTGAAGAGCTAATTAAAAAGGTTTTTTTGTAGAAAATCTCTCCTTGGCCTAAAGCCAAAAGATCAGAAAAAAAGGAAGATGCAAAGAAGAGAAGGTAGCCTGGTACTGATGAATTTCTAATGAACATTGAGGGTCAATGGGTCAGACTACAACAGTGTGAGGTGCCATAAATAATTTTTACTCACTTGAACCTGCAGCCACTTATATCTTTTATGTTTTCTTCAAATGTAAATCTTTGTAGGTTTTAAATCTGAAAAACTATCAATTTTAAAGAGTGAAAAACTATCAATTTATAATTTTATAATTCTATAATATAATCCAACTAACAGTTAAAAACAAAAAAATGTATGTCAATGTAATTGTTTTGCCAGAAACTTAGTAAGTGGTAGAAACAATGTAATAATAGCAGTGCATTCACATAAAGAGAACAAGTCAGATGAAACAGCATTGTCAGCTTCGGTTGGGATTGATTCAAGGAATAGAGTTTAGGATAATTGGAAGGGATTTCCAACCCTGTGTTTTGTTACCTTTTTAAAAATTATTCCTTGTTATTATTATTGTTTTATATTTATTTATATAAAATATTTTATATTTTATTATATTGTTTTATTATTGTTTTATAAAGAGAGATAAGTTGAATCCCACAGAAATTCAAGAAGGTCCATAATAAAGCTGAGCTGTTGGCCAGATCTGAATTAGAGGAAACTCCTGGAACCCCAGCTGCAGATTTTGTGAATCTTCATTTGGAGTTTTCTCCATTTTCCTGACTCATTTATTCTATAGCTCTTTCAGCAATTCGACCTGGTCCTGAACTCCAGGAATATGATCTGTTATAAAATGTTGCCTCCCAACTCTGCAAGAGTTGGAAGGAAGCAATCCATAAAATAAATATTCAAAGGTGCCAGAAATCATTCCCCAGGTTTGGAAATTCTGAGGTAGTAAACAGAAGTTGTATATAAATTAAGAAGGGCAAGAGAAGAGGTGAGGCCTTTCCTCAGGAGGATATAGAAAAGTCAGATACAAAGAGTAATTATCTGGGATGCCTGGTTAAGCATCTGCCTTTCACTCACATCAGGATCTCAGGGTCCTGGGATAGACCACCGCCTCAGGCTCACTGCTCAGCGGGGAGTCTGCTTTTCCCTCTCCCTTTGCAACCTCTCACTCCTGCTCTCTCTTTCTGTCTCTCTCAAAAAAGTAAATAAAATTTTTTTAAAAAGACTAATTATGTAAGACCGAGGTGGTGGGTTTATGCTAGTGAAAACAGATCCATATTCCGAAACAAAATTCTGATAAAAAGTTGTAGGTTTTTTTCTCTCTTGAAGAGACAAAGGATTATCTTGACTCATTGTTTCCAATTTCTCTCTTCCCATTATTTCTTCAACCTACTCCTCTCAGGCTTTTACCCTCACCTTTCCACCTCAAAGAGTTTTTTCTTGTCAAAGTTAGCAATGACCTCTGCTTTGTTCCATCTCATAGCTAAATTTCAGTTGACATTTATTGAACTTATCAACAGCATTCAACAAAATTGATCAAAAAATAATTTCTTTACTGCCTTTCCATAGTATTACACACTTCTGACTTTACTTTTTCCTCACTGGTCACACCTTATCAGTTGTCTTGCTGGTTCTCCCTCATTTCTGTGACCTGATTTCATTAATGTTGAGATGCTGGGGCATTCATCCCTTAGATATCTTTATTTTTTTCGTCTACTTACTCTCTTAAGGATCTCATGCAATCTGTGTCTCCCAAATTTATGTATTGCTAACCTAAACTACTCTTCTGTATTTCAGAAATATACATATACCTCACTATTTGACACTTCAACCTGGATGTTTCATAGAAACCTCAAAATTAACATGTCCAAAAGAGGGCTTCCAATCTTCTCCCCTTCAAACTTGCTATGCTTATATGTCTCCATCTGAGATAATGACAGTTCTCTCCTTCCATTTGTTCAGACCAAATAACTTGGACTCTTCTCAATTGTTCATGCCCTTTGTTAAACTTGTTAGCATGTCATTTCCATATTCAAAATATTTCTGGTATCTAAGCATTTTTTCAGCAACTCCACCATTACTGCCCTGTTTAAGCCACAATTATCACTTATCCAGATCACTAAAATAGTCTCCCTCACCTGCTTATGCAGTCTACTGTCAAGGTAGCAAAGTGCTTCTGTTGGAGACTCATCACATCATGTCACTCCTCTTCACAGAAACCCCCCAATGCCTTCCTGTCTCACTCAGAGTAAAAGTCAAACTATGTACAATTATCTATAAGTCCCAACCAAATCCCTAATACGCACTTTGGCCTCTTTTCCCCCTACTCACTCCACACTGTTTTCTCTGCTTTTGCTTGAACTTGCCAGATACATGGACCATCTTAGGTTGCTTGTACTTGCTGTTTCAACTTCCTGAAATACTATTCCCCCAGTCATCAACATAACTTTACTCAGTTATCAACATTACCTTCGCATCTTCGCTCAAATGTTACTCTCCAAGAGAGGACTCCTTTTCCTAGCCATCCAACTTAAGTTTGCAAGCTCCCCACTTCCCAACACACTTTAGTTTGTTTTGTCTTTTTATCTAAAGCACTTACACCATTAACACACTATATTATTTTAGTTGTTTATATACCATTATTTCAACATAAACTCCTTTAAGGCAGGGGTATTTATCTTATTTTTATTTGCTGTGTTCCTAGAACCTAAAACAGTGCCTGACTCAAGGTAGGACTTAATAGATATAGTTAAATGAATGGATATTAAATGTCAAATTATTGTATCAACAACAGCAGTTTAGGAATTCAGATCAAAAGATACTGGAGATTACAAGGACGTCTATATAGATAAAATAATACTACATTTGGACCTCAAATGAGGATAGTATACATATGAGGAAAACAGTAAGCAAAGGCAACAATATGCCAGCCATGTCTGATAGAGTTAGTATAACTATCTACCTGGAATAGGTGATTTGTCCTGAAAAATGGTAAGAAATCAGTTTATAAAATTGTTTTTGGCCCAACTGATAAAATATGACAGGGATCTCCCCACTAGAGAATTTTGATTTAAAAACGTCTTCCTTTTTATTAGAAAGAAAACAAAATATAAATTATCTCAACATTGAGAAAGCTCAATGCTGAATGATTAATACAATCTTATGTTATAACGTCCAAAACTTTCTGAAAGGTGGTCATTTAGAGAGGTGAAAGCAGCAGCAGCCCTAGAAATCTGTAAATGAATTTTCGGCTAAAGGGATGTCTAATCAGAGCTCTAAGATGACCGCATTTGCTTGTGTTTGCGGCCTACCGCTACCTCTGCGTTTTACCATTTTAGTGCACATAAGAAAACTTCCAATTGCTACCTGTGAATCTCTTTGCATTTTCTGGCTGCTGGAACTTGTTCTGCCCACATGCAAGTGTTGAAGAATTAATGCAATCTTCAAGTAGTTCCCAACTAATGACTATTGGAAGTTGGTGTATAAATGTTTCAGCTATTTTCTCCCTTGGGTGGGATAATTCTGAGACACATTCTTTACATCAACTCTCAGAGTTCCCCAGGAGGATCATGCTAAGGAAATAAATCAGTCAGAGAAAGACAAATGCCATATGATTTCACACATATGTGGAATTTAAGAAACAAAACAAATGAGCAAAGGGGAAAAAAAGAGAGAGAGGCAAATCAAGAAACAGACTCTTAACTCCAGAGAACAAACTGATAGCTCCAGAGGAGAGGTGGGTAGGGGGATGGATTAAATAGGTGATGGGGATAGAGGAGGGCATGTGCTGTGATGAGCACAGGGTGATGTATGGGTATGTTAAATCACTATATTGTACACCTGAAACCACTATGTCACTGTTTACTAACTGGAATTAAACTAAAAACTTAAAAAAAAAATAAAAACTGAAAAAATAAATGAACACAGTGATCACTTGTCCAATAACCCAACATATTTGCTGCCTTCCCTTCCCTGTCTCACTTTATTATTGCCATACAGATGTCCTGGGGTCAGTTCCCAATATACTATTCACTTTCCGATACTCTCACATTAGTGTTAGCTACTCAGACATGCTGAGTCTTTCGGGGAAATATAGATATTTTGTGAATATAACAGAACAAGCCCAATAAGGTATTGAGTTTATCAGCTATAATTTTCATCAATGATTCTTAGTCCATTTTAATAACGCTATCTTGTTAAATGGGGTGATCATCTATACATCAATGAATGCATGACACAAATGTCCTGGGCAAACACCACTTTAGTAGTGGCCTAGAGGAAATGAGTGCTAAAGAAATTAACAACCTACATTAATAGAAACACAGCAGGCAAGTCTGTTAAAAGCTTTCTCCTCTTGTGCTGACCCTTGCTACCTCATTTGTGAAATTCAGTTTCATTATATCATCAAGTGGTATGGACATAGGCCAATAGGCCACATGGGGTAAATATGCACATTAAAGACTCAACACACTACCATTGTAATTAATACTTTAAACCTCACTAAAGTAATTTTATGTCATTTCCCTATTTTTGCAAATAGCCAATTGTCTTAAAATATAACGGTATTTTTTTTATTTCAGTTTTACCGTAAGTTCTCACATACTTATTTTTCAGATTTTGGAATTCTAATATAATAGATGAATTAATTCCTACTTACATTAATTATTAATGGGAGGTACTTATCATTGTCCACATAAAGAAGATTTCATTCTTAAATTATTTGTCTTGGGATCATTACAGCCCCATGTACTTTTACCAACAAAAACTGAACTGACCTATATACCAAATACGGTGGTTTTAAACAAACAACTCAGCAGAAATACACAGGTGTGTGTGTAAATCAAATTTGAGCTAGGTAAGTTTCTTTTTCTTCTACTTCTTTTAAAATGCCACTCTTGGAACTTTCTGCATAGAAAACTGGTCAATCTTGCACTCATCATGTGAACAAGAAAAAGGAGATAATTAGCAAACACTGCATCAGTTTAGTTTAATAAAAAATAATTTAGCATAACGGTTTTAGGGGCAATGTTCTTAATTTGAAAACAAACGAACAAACACCTCAGACTAGTGATTCCTAAGGCTCTAAAGAAGAAAAAGGTACCCTAACATTGACCAAGTGAAACAATCTTCCATAAAGTATTTTAATTTTAGAATTGATTGCTCTAGAACAGTATTTCTAGAATACAACAGAAAGCCGAATGAGAGTAAATTCAGAATGCTCATAAAAAAAAACCACACACACACACAAAACCTGGGTGCCGGGGTGGCTCAGTACATAGGCGTACATAGGCGTCGGCTTTCGGCTGGCGTCATGATCCCGGAGTGCCGGGATCGAGTCCCCACATCGAGATCCCTGCTGAGCAGGGAGTCTGCTTCTCCCTCCGACCCTCGCTCCACTTGTGTACTCTCTCTCTCAAATAAATAAATAAGATCTTTACAAAATAAAACCTATTGTTGGGGAAAAAAAAGGACCTCTTTTAACTTATTACAAAATACCAATGCAGTGATGAAAGAACTGTTAAAAATATGCAGGGTATATTTAAATATTCTATATTACTATTACATAGATTGCGAAATGCAGTATTTGGCTACAGAACATTTTGAGTTGAAAATAAAGGATAAAAGATTCATAAACTCAGAAGAGTTAAATTTAAAAATATCATTTTGTCATTACTTTTCCTTTATTTTTTTTCTCACTCAGAATGCTTAATAGTATTATATTTTATGAAAAAGAAAGAGAAAATAATTTGGTAGATTTTTGTATTGTTTTTAATATTTAATTAAGGTATCAATTATTTCATTGAGAATTTACAATCTGTTTAAATTTGCTTTTTAAACTTTGTAGTATTTTGTATACTAGAAATAAAATCCCTCAAATAATTCCCTATAAAATATTAAAACTATAGAAACATATTTCTTTATTTTACAGAGCTTGTATATAACTAGATTTCATTTTCATAAAAATAGACTTTCACCAAAAATTTATTCATCGAATACACTGGGGAAATAGTTACAATAATTAATGCTAATTCCCTGATTTCAGAATTTGTAAAACTCATTTATAAGCTTATATATTTGGGAAATTTCAAGAAAACATTATAATGGGCAACATCTTTAAGGTTTTGTTAGAAAAACCGTCTTCCTCTTCTCTAATTCCTACTGCCACCCAACTAGTCAATGAAATACTATAGGAATAATAATGTTTATAAATAGGATGACAGAACCAGAACAACATTTTTGGAATACAGACCACCACCATATGGCAGCATAGAGAATATTTTAGAACTACAGGATACGACCACCACTAAAAACTATAACAGGTTTGACAATTTTCTTTGCAAGTCTTGCTTAGAAGTACAGCACATCACTTTGAAATGGTAGAGAAGTTGATACCTAATATTCTGGTCTCTATTTTGGATATATCTGAAATGGAGACACAAGCTTGCAATGTTGACATTTTAGTTAGAGGTGAAAATTTATTTTTTAGACAAGTGTATACTTAGATTTGCTCACAATGTATATGCTTAAAGTTAACTGCCACAGTGTTATCTATAGGTTGGAAATCATTAGGATGTGCCATAGCTTTGTGGTTACACATATATATCCAAATAATGTTTCATGTGGTTTGTGCTCAAACTCTCCTAGATACATGGTTCCCAAAGCATAAATCCAGTTGACTTCCAAACTGGAAAAGAACTTCATCTGCAGAAACTAATTTTGAATTGGAAGAATTTTATATTTTTTCATTTAGTAGACCATATTGTAATGTATAAAATTACAGAAGAAAGTGATCCATTAACGCTTTCCCAATAATGAAACCTACACATCTCTCTACATTAGCTTAACATACATGCACAACTATACAAGCACAAAGGAACACAAATATAATATTTGAATTTAAGGATAATCATTAGAAATGAGTGAATCAGCTTTTTATTCAATTCTTACAATTACTTGCATATAATTACATTAGAATCAATGAAATACCATATAAAACTACTTTGATTTACATGTATAGATCACTAAATCTTGGTACAATCATCCATTTGTTAATTAATTTATAAAATAAGCATGGACTGAATGTGGCAAAAATATTCATGCCAAATTCTTACTTTGTGTACTAAGAAATGTGAACAGGACATTTCTTGCTTATTTCATGATCTGGGTGGTAGCACCTGAACCAGGTAAGATATTGGCAACCAAGCATTTCCTAACAGCTTCTAAAATCAATAAAGTTTTGAAATCTAAAAATGCTCTCTTATTTTAGGGTTTAAGACCATGCAAGAACAAATTCTTTCAAACAGACTTCTCTGTCAGTATAGCTGTTTCACTGAGCTTATGGTAAACCTGGTGCTATTTATCTCATAACGTATAAATCAGATCTAACCTCTGATGGAAGATCTCAATGACCTCAGTCTCCTGATAGGGATAAAATAACAGATGGATGGTAACATTTTGAAGAATGATATAAATGACGTTACATCCCCAATATAACTTTGAAATCTGCTCCCATTTGGCAAGATCAAGTGTAGTCCATATCTTCTTTGAAAGCAATCTATTTTTAAGCTATCACATGCTATTTGTTATTGTTTCTGAAAGATGTTTTGAAGAGCTTCATCCAGGATATATTATATGGGTTCTTAGTTTAGAGACTTGTAATTACGAAAAAAAATTTAATTTACTTTATGCCTTAGATTAAAAAGTAGAAATTACCTGCAACCTCTGGATTTCTCACTGAAGATTAAATTTTTAACATGAGATGATTTGAAATTAGGAAGAATATTCCACACTTGGTTATTTTTTAAAAACAGCACCTTAAATGGTCAACATCAAGTCAATTGCTAATTATATTCTTGTCCTGGGCCATTTCATAGTTACGTTGAATAAAAGAACAGGTTTTGTTGTTTAGATTCATCATTTTCGATAGCTTTATGTGGTTCATATGGTGCTATATTTTCTCTAACACACATCATCTGTTACATTTCAAATCAGTTTTGATGTAAAAAATGAGAACAATAAACATGATTATAATTAGGAGAGTTTGTTAAATGTGCTTTAATAGGTCCTATTGTGAGATGTGTCTGGTGTACAAGCAGAAATCAAGGCTAGCACACTGAAGAAGAAAAGATAAACAAACCCCATGGTTAGTGAGTAGATATAGAGCTTGAAATTGTTTGGTCTAGGAAGACATCTAAAATACAATTTGGTACATACAGAAAATGTAATTAAACGATAATTGCACTGAAGCACAATGAGTGTGGGATAAACAGCTTGTGAATCAATAAACCATGAGGCGGCAGGCTGAGGTATTTATTGATTTATGATTCATTTAGCTCCAAGTTTACTTCATTTCTAATTCAATTGGAACTACTGTATTATCCCTTCATTGGGAGATCTGGGTGGAGTGATTGTATCATTTTATATGAGAAAAAGATTATCTGAATTAATACCATTTCTTTTTTTAGTTTTATGTGAGTACACTCCTTTGAGTTTTTCCTATTTACTTACCAAATGTACAGGCTATGATATAGGGCTATACTAAAATTTGTCTTTTTACATATTAAAATTTATGTTAATTTGGAAACTGTAAGACAGCATACGACTCTGATAAATGAAAATCCTGCGCTTTCATTAATTTAAGACACGAGTATTATAGAGTATTATAATGCACATTCTACCATGGGTCTTAACAAAAAACCATTCTGCATTTTAACCTAAGAGAACTGCACATTTTTAGTAAACCAGACATTCTTATTGTTACCAAGGAGTGTCATTATTAGCTTCTACATGGATAATTTTTTGTATTTATGTTGTTGCCCTGAGCACCTTCATAGATGAATCCTAAGTATCTGTTTCCCATCACTGATCTCAAGTAGATCAAAAAGCAAAAATTCAGCTTTCCCCTCCAGCAAACATCGGAGGCACGCCACTGAATAAGAACACTTTCTAAGTACCTCTCTCTGAGAGCGTGTGCAGTATGTAGTTAAGTATACTCACTGGATACTCATTACTGGTCACTTTAAAAAATAAGCAAAACTATTATTTTGTTCCACCACAAAAAAAGCTGTCAGTTTATCAAGGATAATACTGGAAAAATGAGAAATTTGTTGAGGTGACGAAGAGCTTTACAATTTATAATTGAATTTGTACAGTTAAATACTTCTCAACAAAGAAAAACGAAGCACAGGGACACCTGGGTGGCACAGTTGGTTAAGCGTCTGCCTTTGGGCTCAGGTCATGATCTCAGGGTCCTGGGATCGAGCCCCACGCCTGGGTCCCAGGTCAGTGGTGAGTCTGCTTCTCCCTGTCCCTCTGCCCTTCCACCCTGGTTGTGCTCGCTCTCTCTTGCACACACTCTCTCTCTCTCATTCAAATAAACAAATAATTTTTTTTTTAAATGAAGCACAAAGGCTTACTACCCACAAAGGGAATACTTATAAATTGATTATGTGCCCTTTGACCCAAATCACAATTTCTACCATTTATGGTTATCACTTCTTACACAATTTTTTAAAAATATTGCTATTGTCATCAGTCTTAACCTCACTAATCATTTATATGTACCTCCATTGAGTTGAGGTTCTCCCCAGTAAGTGAAACACATCCATTACAAAGATATTGTGGGGCAGATACAGATACTTAATTAAGCACTTGCCAGCACACGACAGGACACCTGTTCTGGCATAAAGCATTTTCCTGCTATGTTGCCAACTGAGGAATAAAAAGCATTTATATTTAATACTGTGGCATCCTCAACATAAGCCCATTCCCTATTCCCCTCCCCCCACTGGCAAGATTTCCTACCAAGGGAATAATTCTTGATTCCACATTAATAGAGCTTACTACTATCCAATGGTGTCTCAGAACTGAACAGTGGATGTACTAGGAGAAGACTTTGTTTTAACGCCTTGCTTCCTTATATGCAGTTCCCCGAATGCTACTTAGGAATAAAATGCTCAGCTTCGTTGCTTGGTTCTTGTGCCTTGAGCATGTGCTTACACAGTATAAAACAAGATGCATTCTATTTTGGCAGAAAATATACAGTTGATTTATGAGCAGCAGTGGCAGAGTTTTTTTAATAAATTAGTTTCCCACAATGAATGTTACTAGAAAGATGATTTGCATATGAAACCAAAGTGGTAGCAAGGGTTATCCTATACCTGAAAATATAGATGTATTTGGCTAAGACATAAAACCAATGTCTTGAATCAAGTTATAAGTTGAAATAATTCTTGAGAGGTTTATATTTGCATGGTTAACTCTATCTCTGAGTCATTGTTCCTACTGAATTGCTTCCTTTGTCGATCTCCTCTTCCTTCCAGGAACCCTGGGTCCCCCTTCTGCACTCCACACACGTAGATACAAAAGTCAAGTTCTCGCCTCAATTCTATTACACCCTAGTACCAGCTCACACATGCATGCAGAGACATACACATAAACACACACACACACAGCATTTTGTAGCAAATTTACTGAAGTATGGTCAAGAAACATAAATGGGGATATTAAATACTCCCGTTTCTAAAACAATACAAAACAAACATCAAATGAGATATAAGCTACCCATCAGCCTTTTCTAAGAATTTTAGTCCTTCTCTTCTTTCAACTCTACACTAAAGGGAGAAAGAAAATAAATACATTTTCAACCAAAAAGCCAACTCATTTTGTTGTTAAGGGCAATTATTTGTAATTATGTAATATTACCTTATATATAAATACATGGAGACATTATAACTAGAACACCTATATTTAGCAAGCATAAATACATTCCCATATTTAATTCAAATACTATTTTTAAAGTAAGATTATAAGATTGGAATCACCTAGCCTATATCATATTGTATCCCTTTCTCTTCTGCAAGTTGGTGCATGCCCCTCCTGTCTATGTATTTTTCTACTAAATATGCATATGTTAACAGAATATATTTATGTATATTTTATAAACAAATAAATCATATCATAGCTTGAAAATTCTTTTTCAATCTGCTTTTATTCATTCAACCTATTTCAAGATCCATCCATTTGAATCCATCCATTCCAACAGAGCTCGCACATTCAAATTAATTGTGAAGAGTATTCCATTGTATTAAAAAAAATTATCTATTTTCCCCTATTGATGAATATTTAGATTGATTCTAGTACCTATTACTGAAAATGCTGCAGTGACAACATGTGTTCATGGATCACTGTGTAGTTTATATTTGTGAGACCTTCTATAGGCTATAGAAAACCATAGTGTTTATGAACATTCAATTCTATTGGATATTGTTCATGTCTCTCTAAAGCTGACATGACAGGTTGCCCTTCCAACAAGGTACATGTTTCCACTTTTTTGTATCCCAATACTAATCTCACAATTTGAAATTCTTGTCTACATGATGGATGTTGAATAACAGCTTGTTTTAATTATATTATTGTTCAATGAGGTAAAGAAGATTTTAGTATTTTTTTCTGACCATTCTGCTTTTCTCTTCTGTGAATTTTTTACATCATTTGTAAATATCATGTTAAGTCATCTTTGTAACTGTCTATATAATTGCAATTTTCAAGGAAAATAGACTGTTATATTGGTAATATATTATCTGGGTAGAAAGGTTCACTTAAAGAATCCCTCAGCCACTTTTAGTGGGAATTCAGACTTCTCCAAGAATACTAGATTAGGGATCTAATATTCTCCCTTTTTATCCTAACCTGTCAGATTGTTTCATCTCTCTTCTAATGTCTTTTATGTAGATGCCTAATCTCAGTTGTGAATAAAGTTAAACAAGGACATAGGTGTATATTCCAAAATGAAATAAATTCTTGAAGACAACTACAATAACACATTCAGAACACTGAAAGTTTATCCCATTTTACATTAAGCACCCTTATGGAAGGAGGTGAGGCTAGAAAAAAAATTATCCTAATACAGAATATTTCTAGGAACTTTCAAAAGTTAGCCTTGAAAATGTAGCACCAAACATTTTTTGAATATATGCTGACCCTCTCTCCCTAACCCCATTCCAAACATACATATGTATTTGCTAAATAACCAAATAATTAAACATATTTGTAGGGTATGGAGATTGCCTCTATATACAGTGTAAAAGATGACACCTTAAGGTCTCATAGAAGGAGAAACTCCTAAGAGCGTTCTCTCTAGCCCATCTTATCAATGTGAGAGAAGAGAGTTATTTAAATGGAATGAATACTAGAGACGGGAAGGAAAGAAGAGTGCCAATATAGGAGATGGTCAAGCACTTGCTTAAGAGTAGCTGAGGGCCACTTCTCACCTCTTCAGGCTTCTGGGAGGAAGCAAGTTATCTTAGTAAGATACTGACAACTAACCTTGCCTTGTGTAATTAGAGTCCTAGATCAATGCATTATATTCCTTTAAAAGCAAAATACCTTCTTGCTTCTGATTTATCCTTCTATAAGTACGAAATGGGGAGTGACATTTAAGAGAAGCTTTTATCCCCTTCGAGGCTAAAAGTTAACTTATGTGCCATATAGCATCTCAAAAGGAATAAATTCTGACCCTAACACATACCCCTCAGTCCCTGGAGGAATTATTTAAACATAAAATTTGGCTACGTTATTTCTAATGGCAAATCATTATTCTCATTCAACAACCTTGAAGTTTCTGCATTTATTTTTTAAAAAATCAATTTCAAAATTAATTAATCAATATGTATCCTTGATATAATATAATACTTCAAGAGTTTAGAAATATTTTCCTTCAAGGGATTAATTA
Organism: Ursus maritimus; assembly: GCF_017311325.1. Taxonomy (NCBI): domain Eukaryota; kingdom Metazoa; phylum Chordata; class Mammalia; order Carnivora; family Ursidae; genus Ursus; species Ursus maritimus. The sequence goes on from NW_024426996.1 coordinate 37,163,633, forward strand.
ATCAATTGCATTCATAAATATTTATTTAATATCTAGGCAAGAAAACTGCTAGGCGCTAGGAATACAAAAGTGAATAAGTTAAGTGTGATCCTTGCCCTCAAATGATCATGGTCTATTTAACTGAGTGGTACAAAAAAAGAAATGCCTGGAAAACAAATAGATAGGATTTAACCAAATGCTGAGCTTTTCCAGGAACAGAAATCCACATTAAAATGAATTTCAAGTATCAGCTTACATAAAATCAGAATGCATCAAGCATACATAGTAAGTACACATGAAAATTGCAATATCTAATGCAAGAATTCAATCTTCTATCTATAAGGATGTACAAATATACATATTCAACAACCTAAACATATTTTTTAGAAACCATATTTTTGAAATATTTATGCAATTTATGGTTGCAGGAATGTTTCATGTCTTTTTAAATTTCACATTGTATGTTGAGTTATGAGAGCTACAGTGTAGTAAGTGTACTGCACTTATAAACTATTTTCCTGCAAGGAGCTTAACCATATTGGCAGTTTCCTAGTGAGAGGGCGCACTCAAAACTTTAGATAAATGGTGTCAAGAAGTAATCATTAAAAAACAAACAAAACAACTGTACTCATTATATGTCAGATGGCTTCTATTTATAATAGAATGGGTGATCACTGAATTTAACATCTGTTCTCCCTCCCACACTGTTAGAAGGTGGAGGGTCAGTAATGTATTCTCCACACTGAGAAGGTACTTTAATACCGAAAACTGGAGCCAGCCACTCCATACCATTTACAGAGTTTTCACTCAGGGTAACTTACTGACGGAGCAATCAGGTGGGCGATCCACGGGGTACTACGCAGCTATACTATGCAGCTATACTACACAGCTCTTCCCCACTCCCACACTCCAAATCCTAATCTCCAGCTTTTACAGAGCGAGGCGCATGGTGGTGAGATCACAGGGTAGTTATCTAACGTGGTGCCGTCTGTGCGTCTAAGGATCTCTGCTAGTTCATGTAAAGCGCTCCATCTGTGTGCGAGGGGAGAATGAGATGGAGGTCCAAAGATGGAGTCAGTGTTGTCAGCACTCCCACACCCCACCTTTAAAGGAACTACTATCAAATATTCGATTTCTTTCTGTGGTCAGGAATAAGTGGGGTAGTTAAATATAACAATTGTGTCAATGACTAAGTAACAGTGAGTCGATGATATTGTGTTATTATTATTTAAATGTTATAGATGTGCCAGTTTTTTATTGTTTTTATTTTAATTTCAGTATATTCAAAATACAGTATTATGTAAGTTTCAGGTATACAATATAGTGATTTGGTAATTCCACACATTAGCCAGTGCTCATCACACAAGTGTACTCCTTAATCCCTGTCATCTATTTCACCCACCCCCCCCCCTCTGGTAACCAGCCAGTTTTGATAGAAAACGAGTTTCGAGTTGGCAAAGTCTATCATTTTGCAAATATTTCCTGAGATATCAGTTCACTATCTGTATTTTGGCATGTAGGTGGCACAAATAAATCTTGTTTATAATTTCGAGCCCAGTGTGGCATCATCTCATATTTCTCTTTAGACTTTCTTTACTCTGGTTTTCATTTCTTAATGTATAAATGTTTCATCTTAATAATATCATGTTGAATGGTCTTTTTGATCAATATTTTAAAATTATATTATTTGATAATTTCTTAAAGAAGTTTAGCACTTCTAGTTTCATATTATGCAGAAGGCTTTATTGTGTAATACCACTGTTTTTTATATGTTCAGTATTTTCTTGTGACTTAAGCACATAAAGTATTTTTCAAGTGAATGTAAAATGAAAAAAAGGCAAATATAAGTTTATATAGAAATTATTCCAGCAAAAGTCAAACCAGTAGGGACTGTAAGTGCCGTGTTCAAAATATATATGTAACATCTACCAAAGTATATAAACACTTATTATAGCCTAAGCAACAGATGCAAGCTAAAATGGACTAACACATATTTAACTTAAATTTCAATGGCAGGAAATCTTGCTGCCATCAAACCTAAAGCAATACAGATGATAAGATTTTTTTCTAGACCAAAGAATGCTTTTTAAATGTATAACTGGTCTCCCTTACTTTTACCATGACGTACTGACTGTCTTCAAAATTACAAGCACTGAAGTTAATTGAGGCATTTAATTTCACTTGCTTCCTTCTTCATAAAACAAGCAGATAAGATTAGTCTTTATTTGAGGAATGGAGTAATTGTGTTAGTATTAATATTTGAGTCTGGATATGAAGTGTAAATATTTTGGTCTTTAGGAGGATTTATACCTTAAATTGAAAACAAATATTCAGTTAATTTTATATAATATAATCATGCAATAGAAAATACCAGAAAAATGTTAAAATTCAACTAGTAGTTATTTAAATATAATTTTGAGACAATTTTTTTAAAAAATGATTAATTTAAAATCCATCACATGTTCTAACATTTGTATATTTTTATTTATCACATTTTTGGAATGTATTTGTTAGTTTTTACCTTACTTCTTTTGTGTGTAGAGCATAATAATCAATGAGTTATAATCACTAAATAGTAAATTATTAATCTGCATTTTAAAAGTAACATAATTACATAAATTCTAGTAATGTTCCAGTGGTTGATTTACTTAATTCAATACATAAAACCAACAGTGTTTCCTCATTACCATTATGAATATCTAATTGTTTTGCTTCTTGGAGTCTCAGTGCAAGTGATTACCAAGAACGTATCCATAGTGAATTTCCATGCATTTTCAAGTCTAAGTAACCTGAGGAGTGAGCTGTTTACAACCCCTTATCTTTTTCAGGCTTACTTCACCAAGCTGCAATTTACTATTTCTGTCACATTTTCTGAGTTATGATGTATTATAGCATGTGGATTAAGAACCTTATTCTCTAAAGCCACATGAACCTGTGGTTCTAAACCAACCCTACTGGTTCTCATTACTAACTCCTGTGCTTCTGATGGCCCACATGTAAAAGGGAGATTACCTAATGCAGCTGTCGTGAGGATTAAATGTGCAGTGTTTAGCTCGTGATCTGGCTTCTAATTAATATTCCAAAACTATTTCCTTATAAAGTGTAATAATACTGGACAACGTAGATTGACACTGCACTAGTTTACACGGAGATGCCAGATCTGTTTACAAAAAGGCAGTCATATTATTAATTTGATGTATGGAAATGAAATGAAATGGTTTGGGAACTAAAGTCTCTAATCATTTGATTCCCTGGATGAAACTTTGTCTATGAGAATCTCTGCAGGTATTATGAATCAGACGATTGGAAAATGACAGGAGGAAATACAAATATCTGCCTATAGACAATTATTCTCATCAGAATAACAGAAGAAAATATTTTTAGAAAAGGGTTTATGCTGTGGAGTTTGCTTTGAGTCATATTTTCTTTCCATCAGATTCTTTCTCTGCCTTCCGTTCAGTGGAAATAATTGGGTGATAGATATTAAAACTACCAAGTAATACACATAACTTGAAACACATGCTTGTACCATTTTCACTCCTAACATTTCCTAATATTACTGAAAATGATACAGCATTACAAGATAGATAATGAATTTCAATGATCTAATTAATTTCTCTTTTTAATGTTGAGTAATATTTGACAAAGCAAAAATTATATACTGATTATAATTGTTCCTATCTATATAATAGCATATATAGGTATAAATATAATTTCTCTGAGATTATTAGGGATATAAAATTTTAAATAGGAAGTAAAGAGTTCTTCAACTTTGAATTCGACATCATAGGTCTGACTACATCCCTTCTCTCTCCTAGCGCCTCCTGGTTCAGTACTAGATATGTTAAATTCATCCGCTGGAAAAAGAAACATTTACCATCACTCTCTTCCCTCTGATTCCAGGTGCAAAGAATCTGAAAACCCTTCCTAGGCTGAATTTTAGGATTAAAGATACCACATTTAAAAAATATTGTTGGCATGGTTTTCCTGTTGGATTTATGATTATTTCTATTAATCCCACAATTTTTATGCATAATACATATTGATTTAAACCACAGGGAATTACAATTGTTACAAATGAATATTTAATGTCACTCTGTCTTGTGCTCTCCATAAATCCTGGGTGATTCCCATGTTCAGGCCAGCCCACAACTAATTTTTTCAAATTTCAGTGATTGGGGAATTTTAGAAAACTCAAGGGATAGAGATCAGTTAAAGGATTTTCCATGCCATTTTTTTTTCCTGTAGTCAAACCAATATCCAGCAACATTAACAATCATTCACGTTGCTTTCAGCCTTCTGATTTCAAATGGAGAGTATCCTTTGTGCTAATATTGGAGGCTGTTAAATGATGAGGATAAAGGAGTATGAAATAGCCTACGGATAATCTTCTGTAGGGATATAGGTCATATTCTTAAAGAATTATAGGTAATGTTCTCATCTCTATATATAAACTTTCCTGAGGCCGAGGGGGAAGATGATTTCCTGATGATAAATTCTCTTCAGCCTCATGGATTAATCCCATTAGCACTAGCAATAGGCAAAGTCCCAGGTATGACAAAAATACTAAACTTTTCCTAAATAAATTAGGGAGCAGATATTTAATGGGATGAAACTGTGGGATCTGAACAAAAGGACAAAAGGAAGGAAAATAGAAAAGTCTGTACATGCAAACTGCCTCATTGCAAAAATGAAGACATGGGGAAGCCTACAGATCAAGGGAAAAGTGATACCCGTGATGCCTTGTTTATGAATAATAATTACACATTCATTAATAATTTCATTTCAATAAGAAATAAAATCTTTACACAGAGGGACCAAAAGTTGCCAGTCTCTAGAGAGGGAGCGTTTCGCCTCCATACAATTGTGGACTCCCCCGGATGTAACAAAATTAGACTTGTGTACTCAACTATGCCTGAACTTTTTAAAGGATTCATTTCTTCAGATACATGAGAAGTATGCCTCTCCATCACCAGAGTGGTTAAGAAAGATAGAATATCTTCTACATGCCACTTGATGGTGGCCTTTCTAGCTAACTGCAGCCCCCTGTGTCTTTAGGATGTCCCTCAGGCTCTGTGCTCCCTCACTCTCTCACACTCTGTCCCTCCCTATCTTCTCTCCTAGAGCAGTGTATCACTTCAATGTGCATAAATTAAAATTTACCCTAGGAATTATTAAATTACAGATTATAGGGCCCACCTGCAGAGATTCTGATTTAGAATGACTGCCTAATGGCCCAAGAATTTACCATTTTTTAAAATATTTTATTTATTTATTGGAGAGAGAGAGAGCATGAGCTGGGAAAGGAGGAGAGAGAAAGGGAGAAGCAGACTCCCCACTGAGCAGGGAGACTGATGTGGGGCTTTATCCCAGGACCCCGGGATCATGATCTGAACCGAAGGCTGCTGCTTAACTGACTGAGCCACCCAGGTGCCCCAGGAATTTGCATTTTTACGAACCCCTTAGGTGATTTTAGTCCCGTTAGCTGCTGCTATTTTAGGAAAGCATCCCCTCCACTACAGCGGTGCACACAGCTTTGTCTCCTCTCCACAGGTATTTGCTCCCCTCTCATCTGCTATTTTTCTGATTTCCTCTAGTGTGCATACTAGTTCTTGGTGTTTAATTTGCTTAAGATATTTCTTTCTGCCGTGTAATATTCATGAATATTTTATCTCTTCTTGCTTGCCTATTCAATTTTCCAGAGTGCCACTGTACCCATGGCCAAATTTTCACACTTTTCAAGTCCTTATCCCATGGCCACGACCTCACTGTCTTAGGTATCTTAGCTTTCTATTTTCCCAAAATGTAAGGCCTATCAATAATAAACTTCTTCAATTCCCTTACCCCCCTTCAACAGAATATTTCACTAGCTCTTAGCAGATTTTTAAACATGAGTTGTAGAAAAAAGTGCTTCTGGGGCACCTGGCTGACTCGGTCAGAAGGGCATGTTACTCTTGATCTCAGGGTTGTGAGTTTGAGCCCCACATAGAGTATAGAGATTAATAAATAAAAACTAAGAAGAAGAAGAAGAAGAAGAAGAAGAAGAAGAAGAAGAAGAAGAAGAAGAAGAAGAAGAAGAAGACTGCTTCTACATTTTTCCAAGATTAGCCTTCTCACTTCTTGATCTTATGTATTTTGCCCCTTTCCAGGGATCTTGTTAAATCAATTTTTGATGTCGGTTTTTTATTTGGCAAATAATTACTGAAAATGTACTATGAGTCTAATCCAAAGACAAGGAAACTCCTTTCACAAATATAACTTTTTCTTTCCCATGACCCTTTTAAAAATCAGACTCAAATTTATGTCACAGTGTAAAATACTTTCCCTCCTTACTTCTACCTCCCAAAGTACATAAATTTCCCTCCCTCTTCCTGTTTGGAAACTTCTAAGAGCATCCCATCCCTGTTATCATCACCTTTAGCTATCGAATTGGCCACACGCTGCTGTTGCCATTTTTCTGTTTGATCCTGGCCCTTAATCACCACCTCCCCACATCCTCCTTTACTTCTTGGTACCATTTGATATTTAGGCAAACCTTCATGAATCTATTCTTATAACTTCTGAGAGGCTGAACTTTCTATAACATTTTACACTTTCTTTTCTCATTGTCATTTACTGATGCTTGATTGTGTTTCTGTGCTATAATTTTTGAAATTCCCAAAGTTCTATCCTTAATCTCAAGTTTTCGTTCCGGGATTTCTCTCCCTCGACAATCTCAACCATAAAATAAAAGCAATTATCTGTAATTCAGAAAAGTTACATCTATTAAAGGAAATCCTGTAGGTAACGTTTGTTGCAGTTTCTGGCATACATAGTGCATTCATAATAGATATTAATAGCTATGATTGCTGTGGATGTTATTAATAGTAAGTCATTATTGTGATTACTTCCAAATCTCCATTGTCTTTCTAAAGCTCAAATATGCATTTTCTGTTTTTACCGTTTATACCTGAAAGACTCATTTGCGAGTCAAACTTAATAAAAGCAGCTATGCATAAAATGCTATCAGTTATGTCTTCCTCAGTTTTGAGACTCCCACTACTTGTATGGTTTTCCATCATTACATTCTTTCTTCTGATTATTTGAATACTCTGTAATAAACTCACAAGTATTCAGTTGGAGGAATACATTGCATTTTTCCAGTGTAACCGGAGAATATTTTTTCCAAAAAAATTTTTAACTCCAGATTACTACCATATGGGGGGACTAAACCAGCTGGATACTTCACAAGAAGCGTGTTCTTGTCCCTGACTAATAGCACAGAACGGAATCTTGTTGCTGGAATATGGCTTATGCTCTCAGAGATCTTCTAATTGAATACCATATGGGACCCTATTTATAGAAATGTTCTGAAGGACATCTAAAGGTACCAATTTTGTGACATTAAAATGTTTTCCATTAATATCATTTTAATTTTGTTCACCTCATGGGAGAAATTGATTGGTTTGATATCTAAGAGTAATCAAAATACATAGTGCCACATTCTTCTCAATATAAACACATGTATATTTTGAACTATTGGACATTAATTAATTTAATAACATTTTTTTTGAGTTGTAAGCTATGTGTCTAGCACTGAGCCAGTCACTAGGAATTAACTGACAGACATGGACCCTTTCCATGTAGCAAAATTTGCATTCTGTTGAAGGAGACATCAGTTACAATACCAGTGATCAGTTACATAGCTGAAGTACAAGGTATTATAAAAGCAAATAAGGACATTTTTGCTAAATTTAGAAGGTTTTATTCCCTAAGACACAATCTAAGGTGTTATCTAATAGATAAGGAAAAAAATAGCTAAATGAACTATTATCTGTATAATGTTCCTGAGAGCAACTTTATGGTGCTGATACTAAAACTCTTTGTTATCAGAATCAAAACAACCATACCAGGAATCAATCCGGGGTTGTCAACTGTACCAATATCTAGAGAAAAATTAAGGTACTTCAGATGTTCAGTTAACTGCACTGAAATATTTTAAGGTATAAACTCAAAACTTCATTTAAGTTTAAAGACTGATTCTTATGAAATACACTAAAATAGTCCCTAAGCTCATCTTTTAGTTTCTCTGTTCCAATCCTATATCAATTGTCCCTCCAAGGAGCTTGTGTGTTTGTTTTGTTTTGTTTTGTTTTGTTTTGTTTTATTGGAGAATGGTATTAGAAACAAAGTGCTAGGTGGGCTTGTAGCTTTTGAGTTGTTACTACTTCTAGGCCCTCTGAGTGGACAAAATTAGGAAATATATGTATGTATGTATTATAACACAGATATAAATATCTATAATTATTTCATGATATGTTGAGCTAAAAAAGAATCCATACTGATGTCTCCAACTTTATTTCAGTAGAACATGGGTCATTCTAATCTCCCTTGCTTATCTGCAATGCCTCTGTCCAATAGTGAGAAACCTAACTCCAAGTGGATAATTTCATAGTTTTATTTTATAAAAACTTTAATTTTTTTCTAGATATAATGTGAAATGGACATATAATTGGCATTCAGTGGCATTAATACAAGTAATTAGTTATGATCATGGACATTTTAAGCTACTTAGTTGATTCTCAACTATCTGTTATTATTAATTTTATTATTTCTCTTCAAGCTTAGAATGTTGAAGTAGCAATGGCATTTGTTTTCAAAGGCAAATCACATACACATATCACATAAAATTTAAGGGCAAAATTTTCCTTATAAATGAAATGGGACAAATTGATCCTGTCTTATTCTTCACAGAATTATTGTGAGGTGGGGGGGATGTATTATGAGTAGCTATGAATGTTAAATATATATATATTCAAATATATATATATATATATATATATATAT